>NW_007930857.1:219786-268504 GCF_000280675.1 Beauveria bassiana ARSEF 2860
ACGACCCCCTTTGGGGGAAACGCAACGCATCGAACAGTTTGAGATCCATCGCGCGGTCCACGGCCACCGAAGCCGCCCATGTCTACGCCGATGGGGCGCCTTCCAAGTCGTTACCTACTTACTGCGTTTAAACAGACTTTGCTTCTATATCTCTTCCTCCAAGGAAATGCATCAATTATAACAACATCAGAGCTCAAAGTGAGTTAGCCCTTTAATTTCTCCCGTTCTTCTCTTTGTCGTCATTCTTGTCTACAGATCAAGTTTCGATACCAGCATCAAACGCAGACCGCGTCCTACGCCGGCCGGAGTGACTGCCTTACTCCGATGCTGTCTGCTCATTGGTCTGAACCGCCAGCGCTAACCACGCCTCTGCCTGCAGTGGGTACGGGTTTATCGCGGGACCAGTTGCGGCAACTTTAGAGGCAATCAGGGTGCTCTGCATCCTTACTTCCTCATTGTTACTACGGAATAAGTGTTGATTATCTTCTTCCGTCCGTCTACAGGTCAATCTGTAGTCCAGAAAAAGAGCCTTTCTACTCCTAGGCTCCGTTGCACTCCAACGATCATGGCCATCGCAACTGAGCCTACCCCAGCAACTCAGGCTACCTAGCGCTTCTCAAACACCATGACGATAAATACCCCAGGTAGCCCGCCCGTCTCAGCCCGATGTCGGCATAATACACTTCTCACTATGCTTGAGACTGATCAGATGACTTGACGACAGGGAAGATAAACCCCCTGTCCAATTTTGTTCACTTCCGCCTTTATTAATGCAACTCTGGCCCTCAATTTCTACTTTGACTGGGGGCCGGATTGTTGGCTGGCATACACTCGACAACAATCATCACCCACACAGCTGTGCGAATGAAAGTGATACAATTCAATCTTCAGATGCATGCCGTAACCCACGCAATGCAACGCGATGCTAAAATATCAAGACTGGTGATAAAATCATGGTCCACGTGCAGCAACTCCAACACCTTCATCAGACATAGACCCTTGATGAGCCAAATCGTAGTCTACCAGCCTAGCTCTGTTCCTCCTCTTTCTCACGCATGTGCTTCACAAATGTTTTTTTGTGAATCATGCCTGCATATCGTCCATCCTTGGTCGCACAAATGTATCGTAGACCAAGCTTTACAAAACACTCGTAAACAAGATCTGTCGGAGACCGCAAATCAAGTGCCACCGGGGCCTAGTCACCGTCAGCAGTGTTTCAAGAGTGTCAACATGATTGGTCAAGTCACTTACAGGGTCAATGTATGGCGTGAAGTCAGTAGGATCCACAGTGTCGTCCTCGTCCTCGTCCATGCTAGGGACTCGGTCCATAAGACACAAGCTAGTCGCCTCTTCCTCAAGTTGATCAAGTGCAAACTCCAGATCCGGCGCTGGAATCAGTCCCACCAGAATATCATGTCGTAAGATTGGTAGCCCGCCATCAAGTTCCCCAGCACGATGCAAAATTTCCAACTTTGACCTGAGCTTGGTCGCCGCCACAAGTGGGGAGTTGGTAATGTCAATAACTCTCTCCCGCCGAAAGCGTGTGATGATATCAGCCAGGTCGCCTGTAAAGACAGGCTTGTGCTTATTATCTAAGAATGGGTAGGCGTTCATCGAAGTTAGTAGGTCCTGGTCCTGGTTAGCGGGCTGTTTCTTGTCGCGGACAAAAAAAGAGCTTTCACTTACATAGATGCTGTTGGGCTCTATTGCATCTGCTGTCCATTTCGCCACCAGAATGGTTAACGAGAATGGCAAAACATAGTCCAGACTGCCCGTCAATTCAAACAGAATGACGGCCAGTGTGACAGACAGGCGTGTGACACCACACATTGTTGCCCCAGCCGCAATCAGCCCATAGACACCGGGTTGAATGCAGGTACCGTCGGCCTCGGTGGCGCAGTTCCCCCAGATTCTCCAGTCGGGAGCCGCCAGAACAAGCCACTGAACCAGGTGACCTACCATGCGGCCCATGAGACCACCAACAACCATGGATGGAATGTATATGCCCGCAGGAACCTTGATTCCAAAGGTAATGACGGTCAGGAATCCCTTGATGAGAAACGCAACTACAAGAGTCTTGAGAATTCCTGGAATGTCGTCGACAGAGTTGGGACACAAGCCTAACTCGTCACGATTCGCATCAGTCGAGTCATCGCAAGGAGACGCGAGGTTGAGGAGCAGCTTTGCCACTGGCAGTTTCGTCAATGCATTCCAATAGCTCAACAAACCTGTCATCAATGCAACGAGAAAAACTTCAAACATGGGGTATCTTTTGATCACCTGGAGACGCCGGAAGGTGTGTGCCCAATATTTGGACGCTTTGATGAATAGCGCACCAAGTGCACCGCCAAGAATTCCCACCAAGAAAAAGCTGCCCAGTTCAAAGAATTCCCAGTCAACTAGGTATCGAACTTGAAACATAACAATCTTGTGTGTTCCATAAGGATTCAAGAATTTGAGGGACAGTGCGGCGACAATGCAACAGAAGAATGTTCTGAAGAGGGTTTTCGCTGGGAAGAAGTACGACACTTCCTCTAGACCAAACAACACCCCTCCAAGAGGAGCACCAAAGGCAACGGCTACACCAGCTGCGGCAGCTGCAGATAGAACCTCGCGTCTCTTGGCATCGTTACGATCGTACTTCGAAAATAGGCGGCAAGCGATATTTCCAACACAGGCAGCCATGTGCACGTAGGGACCCTCTTTGCCAAGACTCAGGCCGGAGGCAACTGAGAATACCAACGCGACCATCTTGATGACGAGCGTCTTGAGGCCAAGGAAACCGTGTAGGACAAAACCACTTAGGATGACTCGGACCTCAGCAACACCGCTTCCTGCAGCGGCATAGTATATCATTGGCGGGTTTGCTTCCGGTACATCCTCTTCGGGAGCTGGACTAGAGCTATCGTCGGTTCCGAGGTCAGTTGCTGGTTGCGGCAGCTGCTCTGCTGCCAGGTTTTCGTCCAAAGTAGTGAGCTGATAAGATGAGGCGACAACTGTTCTGGTCCAAAGCGCAATCCAGCATGAAAAGGTAGCGAGCGCGATGACTAGGAACAAATAGACGAGATAGTCGGTCCAATGTGCTGCAAGTGAGTGGATTCGAAATGCTTGCGACCAGCTTTTCCAGTCTTCACAGGCACCTTTAGGGCAGCATTTCTATCACCACATTAGCTGGACCACAGGCTGATACACAGTGGAGAACCTCACCTTCTCATCCAAGTACCAAGCTCTAGCACAGAAACCATCTTTGAAGTCAAAGACTGTAGATTCCGTGACATCGACAGCGTATGCAATCAATGCGATGATGACACCACACAGGGCACTGAGAAACCATCCTTGTGCACCATCTAAAGCGTTTAATATTCGGCCTCGCACATCTTTTCGAGCACGGAGAGCCTTGACCCGATGCGAATCGGCGATGGTATCGTGCACCCAGTCGGTACTGGTAAATTGGTCGTACCAAACGCGCTCCTCTGGGAATATTGAGCTTTTGGATTCTGCCAGACTGCTTCGGCCTTCCCCGAGTGCGGAAACAAGGCGCTGACCCCACGAAGGCTGCCGACTGTGGTGTCTCGTACCGCGAAGACTACCTGTATACCGCAACACGTAATTAGCCGATACACCTCGCAGCGCGGCTAGGGAAGAAGATCGAGGACAACGAACCCGTTTGGCTCTGGTGGCGAGACAGGCGACCAATAGGTCTCGGGGATCGGCCGCCATTATCTATACGGATGCGGGATCTAGAGGTATTTAACAGCGGAGAAAGTTCGCTAGGTTCGGCGGTTGAGTGATGTCGGTGGTAAGGTCGTCGTGAGGCTCGTGGAGAATCTGGCTGCTGTTGCGTGCCGTAGTCGTCGCTCTGCTGGGAGTCCATCTTGCTGCCAAAGATAGAGCTTTGGGGCCCGCTCGTGAGGCGTATAAAGAAAGGTACCTAGGTAGGTAGCAATCGCTCAACCGAGTCAGGTGAGTTCCGGGGAGTCACAGCTCAAGCCCAGTTGGGCTAGGTAATGCAAAAAATCGGTTTAAAGTTGCATTATTTACAGCAGTGACGAGCAGAGCGAACCGGGGGTTGTGTCGACAGCCAGCATAAGGAAGTTGAGGTAGATGGTATAAATATCGAAATAGAGGAGGAAAGGAAGCAACTCTGAGGTTGCGTCGCGAGGCACGCTTCCCGTGCTATGAAGATGCACCAGACCTCGAGCAGGGAGGTGTGGCCCGTATCCATGCATGTATGGACAGACGAGGTTCACGTGGACGGTAGGATTGCGTCTCGAGTCTCTCCACACCGACAAGTTTGGCGGCCCGCAATAATGGTCAGTGTCCCGCGATTGGGCGGGGGAGGAGAGATCATTTGTTTACTTGATGATGTGGTTGCAAATACGGGTAGAGAGCAATGAGGTCGAAAAATAAAACGATACCCTTTCCCCATGTCTTGACGCAGATGCACCTGCGGGAGAGGTACCTGACGGCGGGCGGCCAGCCACGGCACGTCGTTGACAGCTGCGGGTCTGAGGAGGGAAGGCCTAATACAACGTAAACAGGTGGCACAGCGTGATGCAGTGCTGTGGCATGGCGCAAGCTTAGGTATTTCCCAATTTAGCGGCTTCAACCAGGCGTCAAGGCTACCTAGGCACACTAGGTACCTAAGCAACTAAGGTACCTCTCCAAGTAGATTCCAGCCGCTGCTCTCCAACACAGGAGAACTCTCACCAATGTCAGCCGGTTTTATACCCAAGAGTGGCCTGACAGGGCTGGGTGGCTAGGAATAGGTAGGTAGTAGGCTGAATAAATAATTTCGGGTGGTACATGCCTTAAGTAAAACATGATGAAATAAGTAGTTATCACTGCGCTACGCCTTCATACGTTAAGTGCTTTTTATTTAGCTACCTAGGTAGGCGCGCGTATAGTTGGCTAGCAGCTATCTATTTAGGCGGTCAGAACCTACCTACCGTGCTATCTAAATACCTACCAATTAGGTACATCTGATTAAGTGGGGCCCGGGGTCTCTCGCGGGGCAAGACGCACGCTGGAACTTCCAGTCGAGGGTCCCAACTCGCGCCTCGTAGCACTTGGCTGTCTCGAGTATCACCTGCACCGTCGACAGGTCATTTGTCTCCAAGCCAAGGCGGCAAACATGGTCCATCCGTACAAAATGGAGCAGCTGATATACTTCACCATATGATGAGTTTTTCAGAATGCGGATCTCATTAGGAAATTATTTTCTGTCGGCCTCATGTAGGGCCTGGCGGCATCAATCAATATACACCAGTCTGTATACTGGTCTGCCCCACATTTCTTCCCTTATCTTATCAGTGCCCAAAAATTTCCCCGTTGCCAGAAAATCCCATCATCGGCTGTCCGTCCAGCCCAGCCGTCCATCTACAATACGATAGATTCGCGAAAATGGGCAAGAAAAGAAAGACATCCGGTCGTAATGCCGACTCCAAAGGCCCAAGAGACTACGATCCCAAGGATGCCCGTCTCGGCCCCATCAGTACATACGAAGATGTCGCCAATTCTGAAGACGAACATTTCCTCAACCAAGACACGATAATGCTCGACGATGAGCCTGACAGTAAACGTCGTCGCCAAGACGACGACATGGAGCTTTCCGATGAAGAGATACTTGGCTATGAAGACTCAGATTCCGAAGACGATGCCGCTCCTATCTCTGGGAAGAACGCCTCGGCTGTTGCAAAGAAAAAGGCCATCGACGACCAAGACGACCAAGAGGAAGAGGAAGATGAAGATGCTGGCTGGTGGGGGTCCTCTAAGAAAGAATACTACGATGCCGACAAGATCGAGACAGAAGCCGACGCCCAAGAGGAAGAGGCCGAGGCCAAGCGCATTCAAAAGAAAAAGCTCGCCAAGATGCAGGAACAAGACTTTGTCTTTGACGGTGATGAGTGGCTTGCGGCCGAGGGCGATGCACAAGATGGCGAGGAGACTGTCACTGAAGTTCTCAAAGAAATCGAGGTTACCGACGACATGACACCAACAGATCGATACCAGCTTCTGGTCACAAGGTACCCGGAATTTGAATACCTGGTCGCCGAATTCGAGACCCTGCAACCAAAACTAGTCGAGCTGAAGGCTGTCGCCGATTCAACGTCGCCTCAATCTCTCGAGTCTGTCAAATACTGGGTCCTTGGTTGCTACGTCGCTGCTCTTGCTAGCTACTTTGCTATTCTAGCAGCACCTGCTCGAGACGCCGGACAGATTCAGAAGCCCATCGATCCATCAGAATTGCGCGATCACGACGTCATGGAAACTCTTGTTCAATGTCGTGATGCTTGGACCAAGGTTCAGAATTTGCAATCCCTACAATCTGCCGCCGACGTCGACAGTGAAATCGCCGTTGACACCGCTGCAAGCGCGGAGATTGTCGTTGAGAAACGCAGCAAGAAGAAAGCCGCCAAGGACAAGGTTGATGCAGCGAAGAAGAAGGCTCAGCTGGCCAGAGCCAAGGAGATTGAAGCATCTGTTGCCGACCTGTATGGCCTGCCGTTGTCCAATGGCAAGTCGAAGAAGAGATCAAGGACAGTCGCCGCGCCCCAGGAAGACGATGAGTCCGACTTTGGCGAGGAAGACGCCCTTGATGCCCGAACTGCCGCCGACAAGGCTGCTCGCAAGAAGAGTCTCAAGTTCTACACATCTCAGATTGCTCAAAAGGCGAATCGCAGAGCCGGCGCTGGACGTGACGCCGGTGGTGATTTGGATATTCCTCACCGCGAGCGTCTCCGCGACCGCCAGGCCCGACTGCTCGCCGCCGCCGAGAAGCGCGGCAAGCGAGACTCCAAGCACGGTGCCGATCTGGGCGACGACAGTGACGAGGGCGACGACGCCGCCGCCAAGGCGGTCCGTGGCGAGGAGGACGAGTACTACGACATGGTCGCCAACAAGGCCAAGGAAAAGAGAGAGGACAAGGCCGCGCGCTACGCCGCGTACGCCGCCGCCAGCAAGGCCGACCGCGTGGTCGAGGTGGAGCAGGTTGGCGAGGACGGCAAGCGCAAGATCAACTATGCGATTGAGAAGAACAAGGGCCTGACGCCAAAGAGGAGCAAGGACGTGCGCAATCCCAGAGTCAAGAAGAGGAAGCAGTACGAGGCCAAACAGAAGAAGCTCAAGAGCATGAAGCCCGTCTGGCAGGGCGGTGAGCCCAAGGGCGGATACAAGGGAGAGCAGTCGGGTATCAATGTTGGCGTTGTCAAGAGTACGAGATTATAAAAGCGTCGTGTCCATAATAGAATCATTCGAACCCTGCTGGTCCTGCCACTTATTGGATGCCAAGTTGCTTGTAAATCATATCAGACGGAATATTAAGCGACAATATCATCAGCTCCAGACTACTTTAAAGGCAACTATGGCAAACGCTTTTGTAGAATTGTAAACATGATCAAAATTTTCACACCAGCGACAGATGGATAATCACGCGTCCTTCTCCAACGGCAGCTCTTCCTCGTACTCCTCGTCATCCCCATCAGCAGCACTTGCTTCCTGATACTGCTGATACTCGGAGATGAGGTCCTTCATGTTTGATTCAGCCTCGGTGAATTCCATCTCGTCCATGCCTTCGCCTGTATACCAATGCAAGAATGCCTTGCGTCGAAACATGACGGAAAACTGGGCATCGACGCGCTTAAAAATGTCCTGGATGGATGTTGAATTGCCGATAAAAGTGGACGCCATTCTCAGGCCTTTGGGCGGTACAGAACAGAGCGCGTTTTGGATATTGTTGGAGATCCAATCGACGAAATATGAAGAGTTTCTGTTTTGGACCTTGCGCATTTGGTCTTCGACTTCCTTCATTGCAACTTTGCCGCGGCTATTTCAAAAAATCGGGGGGTCAGAGAGACAAATTTGACAACTCCAGTTTTGAGTCAGATAGATATACATACAAGATGGCGCAGCAGGTCAAGAAACGGCCGTTGCGAAAGTCGGACGCGGCCATCATGTTCTTTGGGTCAAACATTTGCTGGGTAAGCTCCGAGACGGACACGGCCCGGAACGAGTGAGAGCCTCGACCGGTCAAGGGGGCGAAGCCGACGGTGAAGAAATGGAGACGAGGAAAGGGCACCAAATTGACAGCCATTTTGCGCAGGTCCGAGTTTAGCTGGCCGGGGAAGCGAAGGCACGTCGTGATGCCCGACATGACCACAGACACCAAATGGTTGAGGTCCCCATAGGAAGGCTCAGAAAGCTTCAAGGTCCGCGAGCAAATGTCATATAGCGCCTGGTTATCGATGCAGAACGTCGCGTCAGAATTTTCAACCAGTTGATGGACCGACAGAGTAGCATTGTACGGTTCGACAACGGTGTCCGAGTTGCCAGGGGACGGCACAATCGAGTACGTCGCCATCATGCGATCCGGGAATTCCTCGCGGATCTTGGCAATCAGCAGAGTACCCATGCCGGATCCCGTGCCGCCGCCGAGCGAGTGCGTAATCTGAAAGCCCTGGAGGCACTCGCAGCCCTCGGCTTCCCGGCGGACCACGTCGAGGACCTCGTCGACAAGCTCGGCACCCTCGGTGTAATGGCCCTTGGCCCAGTTGTTTCCGGCGCCGGACTGGCCAAACACAAAGTTGTCGGGGCGGAATAGCTGGCCGAGGGGCCCAGCGCGCACGGCATCCATCGTGCCCGGCTCGAGATCGATGAGGACCGCGCGGGGCACGTAGCGATCGGAAGCCTAAGAGATGTGAATTGTGGATTGGCATCATCGACTAGGCCGCAAAGGATTGGACTTGAAAAGATGAATTTTTTCTTCCATTCGTACCTCGTTAAAGTAGACGTCCATGCGTTCAAGCTGAAGGTCGGAGGAGCCATGATAGGCGCCCTGGCTGTCGAGGCCATGCTCGGCAGAGATGGTCTGCCAAAAGGCGCTGCCGACTTGGTTGCCCTATATATGGGCTTCAGATTCAGATTTTGGCGGGAAAATATTGACGAGTATCACTTACGCATTGGCCTGTCTGAAGATGGACCTGTGGGAAGCGAGAGGCGATTGTTAGCAATGCATCGAGAGGCTGGTGTAGCTCGTCGCGATGGTTCAAGACGGGACTTACTATCTCACGCATATTAACGGCTGAAGGTACCGAGGAAGAAATAAGACGATAATTCTGGGGAGCGAAAAGCTTGAAGAGGGACAAAAAATGGTCAGAGGGGCCGAGAAAAATACAACAAGAGTGAGTTTGGATGTGTAACCCTCTTTATCGGAAGCAGCTGACTTTGCGCCCACAGTAACTACAATGAGACATTTGTTACTTTTTTCAAGGTAATGTCAGCTCATTCGCCAGGCAGACGTATTTACCGGTCTGCTTCAAGTGCCCGCGTTCCGTGCTGTTGCCTTGCCGCCCATATTAAGCCAAGAGGGGGACTTGCAGTAGCTTCAGCTGGCCAAGATGAACCCTTTGCCCGCGAGCAGTTTCCGCAGTCCCCCCTCCTGTCAGGCAGCCATGCATTGCATGCACCATACCTCATGCATCAACTATGCATCGTGCCGGGCAGCAGCGAGGTCTTTTCGCCGTTTTCGGTAGATGAACACCCACTGGCTCGGCCTAATCTCGCCAGCTCTTGAGTTGGCAACTAATAGACTTCTTTATGTATGCAGGCCTTGGCACATGCGCAAACTTCATTCTTGATTGCGCCCATGCCAAATTAAGCGTTATAATTAGGATAAGCCGTATCCTAAGCAGATTCTTACTTGAATCACTTGCAAAGGCATTTTGGGGGGGGGGGGGGGGAAGCACTAGTTCCTGAAGCAGAAAGCATGTCCCGCGATTTAGTCTTCGAGGTCCTTATATTGTAAAAATGCGCCGCGCTGCTGTATCAAAGATCCAGCGGCTATCAAAGAAGACAAATTGCAGTAGGGAACGAAAAAAAGAAAAACGAAAATAAGAATCAATCTCAATCCAGGGGAGGCAATCAATTTTTTCCAGGCAGCTGTCGCGCTTGCTCGCAAGCAGCTGCAGTATTTGCCTGCGGGCGGCTGTAGCGGCTGATTGCGTGCAGCCGCAGCTCTTTCCGAGACGTCTTGACCAACTGCAGGTCTGTGTCGCTGCCGCAGTCGCAACAGCTGCCCCTTATATTACGCCTAGTTTGATGTTTGATGGCTACCTAGTTGTAGCCTCGATAAGGGACTTTAAGTGATCCGTTTACCCAAAATCGTTTCTAGTAATTACTACCACTCCTGATACTTACTGCGAGTGATGTATGGCTGATTGTTATTACTACCTCGTACTGCTCCAATGCTACGTGCACGCCACTCGCACACAGCTACGTGGCATACACGGGCCGACCCATCAATAGGCATAGACTAGCCATTTATAGGCGTAACGCGGGTGCTGGACGCTCGATTTTCCCGTTTCAGCGTCGAGCTATGATGCGTATACACCGGACTGTTTCAGCCATCCGCAAGTTTCAAGCTACGTGGTCCAATTCGCCAGTGTGACGCGCTATTCTGTAATAGCTTTACATTATCAGGTAGGCTCTACGTCATGCATGCATCGTTGTAGTACCTGCGTATAGCCTCTTGTAGTGCTGCTTGCATGTATGATCATATGATGTAGAGATCCTAGGTCGAATACGACTTCACTGATCATTCCGCCTGTATAAGCAGTGGTTCGTGTCCCAGATCTACATGCATGTAGTCAGTGAGGTCGGAACTTTGTCACTAGAGTGTTGTGGCCAACGGTTCCAATCTTTTCGTGTGGCTCGTCGCCTTCAGCCGCCGGAAGACGATCCAACATGGAGACCGCACGCAGCATCTTCTCTTGAGTAAGGCTTAGAGAGTTACTGTTGTTGTTATTGTATGAAATAACGCCTGGGGGTCTCTATGTAAAGGCAAGAGGCGCCCGTCGGGTACCGGAGTTTATGCTCCGGTTCCTGACAGCGATGTTGCCCAAGCGGCAAGCTCGCTGCCAGTCAAACAAAAGTACTATCACCTTACCATTATCCATTATTGGGACGTTGTAAGAGCAGCTTAGCTTAACTATATCCAGCGGTGGCGGAAAGGCTTAGATGGTGAGCTAGCGGCCTGTGATGAGCTGCTGCAAGACAGAATGGAAGAGTCAAAATGGACACGTAGTAGTTCCATAATTGACACGTATTGAGTCAAGACTGGCACGTACGGCCTTGAAGTGCTTTTTGTTTGGCTGGTCACAAATTAGACTTGAGCCTTTGGTGGAAGTCGTGCTTGCCGCCAAGGGTGGCTTGGTTATGCTACGCGATCATAACTACAAGAAGAAGAGCATCACCTTCATGTTTTAGCAAGTGATTTCTGAAAGGGCACCAACAGACCTTGACACGCTGCACCACTTATTTCGACTACATTCACCCTTCCTACAGCTTTATTGTCAGAAACATGGCAAGCACGAACCCGGAGATCCATCTTTGGCAGCAAAGCCTCAAAGATAGAAGCCAGTACGAAGAATCCTTCAAGCAGATTTTTGAGTCGAAAGAGCCGCGGTGCGAAGGTTGTGAACTACTGGTCAGCTACGATGACGAGAAAGCAACGCAGTTGGCGGCGTCCTTGGATAGGTTGTGGGTTTACGACAGAGTCGCTGATGATCCTAATATCACGTCGGAAACTTCTCGAGACATTGGAGTAATGACGGAAGATTCGCCACAGGATTTGCGATGGTATGTATGGGCTGGGAGAAGAAGAGCCCTGTCGAAAAACGATGTCAGTGACGGAGATGTTGAAGCGCCTACGGTTTGGAGAGGTTACAACGTCAAGGACTTTACAGTGGAAAACCCATCGTCTGATCGGATCTGCCTCATGCACGGCATTAAATGGACAGACCTCATGCTTACGGCTGTGGAATTTGGCCCAGCGATCAAAAGAGTCATAACTCAGATGCAGTCGAGTTCCACCGAGCTGACACCACGCCTACGACGGCCAGCAAAGAGCATAGACAAAGGGGTGGCGACGCCACACACAATAGCTGCTTGGCGTGAGTTCACAGGGGAGGAGGTAGGAATGCGAGACCTGGTGTTGGGCCACTGGCACACCTGGTACATACTCTCGATACTCTCTAGTACCGAGAGTGGCGGTCTCCTTGCAGCCAGCGCCGCAGAGTGCCTCACCACATATACAGACTATGTTGATGTCACAGATGGCGGCGACGTGGGCTTGGCGGGTGACCATATGAAGTTGGCGTTTGATGGCATGACCTCGCCGTTTATAGCGAACTGTCCTGGCGCACGCGCAGCAATCTGGACCGCAGCAAGTGTCATACGTTATAGGGCCTTGTTGGCCCGTGACTTGGTTCCATGGCGTGCGTCTATTCACGACAAGGGTCCGCCGAATACACGAGCGGCCTTGGTAGCCGCACTGCCGGATCCTCTGGAACTCACGAACCTGCGAATGCTCGACGGGTCGATGCTTGCCTCTTACTTGGCAACAGTGGCTGGCACTCTGCCCGACCAGCGCCCAAGCATGCACGGCGCGACAATGTCTGGGCATACAAGCTGTGTGCTGGTTAGACGGGCGACCTCGAACCTGTACAAGTACAATGATATTACAGACTTGCAGTCGGACATAACCATGCACGAGGCCATGAACCCGCTCGCCTTTGCCACAGTCGTCAACGGAGGCCAAGTCGGCATACAATATCTCTCGGCAATCAGTCGCGACGCTGATCTTGTGTTGTCCTGCGGGTGCGATTCAGATATGCACCAATGGGCACATGACATGGCCATGGGCTCCAACGTGTGGTATGCTCTTTGCCCGCGGTACAATGCGCTGCAACAAGTTGGTCTCTACCATGAAGAGTGCCCAGATACACTCTTTGACGGGCTACCAATGATAGTCACCACCGCCAGCATGGGCAACACGGCAAGCGCTGCCTCGAATGATCAGGCAACTTTTGACAGGGACTGGAACTTGGACAAGAATCCGACAACGCTCGCCTCAGAGTTTGGTATAAGCCAGGACGGGCATGATGCTGAAGTCGCCATTCGCGTGGTTGCTCGGATTTTGCCCATGCACGACATGAAGGCCGTGCATGCGGAATGCCTTG
Source organism: Beauveria bassiana ARSEF 2860 (assembly GCF_000280675.1). NCBI lineage: Eukaryota > Fungi > Ascomycota > Sordariomycetes > Hypocreales > Cordycipitaceae > Beauveria > Beauveria bassiana. The sequence goes on from NW_007930857.1 coordinate 232,803, forward strand.
CCCGAATCAAGGCCAATCCGCAATGGTCGCGAGATGAAGGACCTGCGCAGACGGGAGGACTCTTGGTGCAGCTCATCAGTGACCTCGCACTTTGTTATGAGATCATGGACCATGACGAGCTTGACGAGCTAACGGGCTACCTGAATGAGTACATTGAGCTTACGGTCATCTCATGCGAAGAACAGAAGGATGGCCAGGTCCCTACGTACCTCACTGATGAGTTTTACATGCGCCAATCCAGGCTCTACATCAACTTTTATGACTTTATGTCGAAGAAGCATGCTTTACAGGACAAAGGGTTGCACTGCAGGCGATTCGCAGTAGGCGCCATGTCGCTCTTCTTTGACAGTTGGAAGTATGGCTCTTATGTGGCTATAGCTCGATATGCAGGGCTCTAAGGGAGAATAGGCCTCCTTTTCTGTCTCTTCTTTGATCATTTCTTATATTCTTGGGTATAGAGCTTAAAGTCATAGGCAGTGATGACATTCGCACCACGCCTAGTTTGAGAATTCAAAAGAAACTTGCTATATTTACCGTATAAACTGTTCCGTTAATGATGTAAAATCGAGTTTTTTTTTTAGTGGAAAAGCTTTGCCAGATTTCAGTAGCTATTAGGAGATGGTGGTTTGACAATCGTTCATCTCCAAGTCTCGATAAACTCTAGAAATGATAAAGACGATTTATATAAATAGTAAAGAAGTACTCGACTAACTATAATACTTTAGTTCACATATACTAACTCCATACATTTTTTTTCTTAGGCCTTCATATACTAACTACTACTTTTAATAGACGCTTGGAGGTATACTCGGTCGGCATAAGTAAATTAGTGCAGATACCTTTGTTCACGCCCTGGGAGTACTAGAGAGACATGTTTCTACGAAAAGAATTTAGAAAATTGTTCAAGCAATACGGCAAGCATTGTCGGCCAAGATCTTTATGAAACCGAATATATCCTTACAAGTTAATGCTGGATTGCCATGTCGCTTGCAGCGGCAAACTACCACCATAGACAAACCCAGTGCCCCACCAGGCAGATGTGTCGAGTTAGACGTCAACCTTGCATCTCAGAGACCAGGACAGCATCGCGAGCAACAGCACCCGTTGCTGAGCTGCTACTGAATTATTATGCATCCATAACACTCTCTCCAACTCGATCAACAGCATATGCAATCAACCACGAATCTCTCATCTTCTTGGGCGGCCGATAGTTTCCCACAATGACATCTCGCGACCCCTCGACGTACGAAAGCTCAGAGGAAATCTTCTCCTCGACGCTGACGCTCCCTCAAATCCGATCGCTCCACAAAGCTCTCCATGTACAAATTGACGAAAAGTCCAGCCGTCTGCGCACGCAAGTCGGCGGGTCGTACCGAGAACTGCTGGGCACCGCCGACGCCATTGTTGGAATGCGACGCGACAACGACGAGGTGCAGCATGTCCTCGCTACCATGGGCAGCCGCTGCGGGCGGACAGTTGTCACTTCCAAAGCTGCCAACCTGAAAAGCTTTACAGCCAAACAGGAGAATTCTTCTGCCTCGGCTGCGATACGACTGCGTCTTCTGGAGGCCTGTGCCTTGGTGTCGGAGCGCCTTCTCAACGGTGGCAGCGGACTCAGAGAAGGCACAACAAAGGGTGATCGATTGGTTCTCGCAGCAAAGGTTCTTGCGCTGAGCAGGCTTGTAATAAAGAGCCTCAGCGACAGCGCCTCCCCGCCCGACACTCACGCCTCAGCAGAGGTACTCAAAAAATCGCTGGACGCGCTCCGGCGACGTCTGCGAAGACGTGTGGAAAAGGTTCTTGAGAGGCCTAGCGATGACTCACAACGTCCCGACATCCTGAAGGCGTTGTGTGTTCCGAGTCTCATATCAAGCTCTGGGGCAAAGGATGCTTTGCGGTTTTTTCTAGAAACGCGCAAAAACGCCATGATCCAAGCATTTGATGTCGAAGAGAGCGAGCGAGCGCGTACGCTTGAGAATGTCATGCATGCACTGCGGATATATACGCGAACACTGCTAGACGTTCAAGCTTTGTTGCCGACAAAGCTTCCCGAAGCACTGTCCAATCTCAAGAAGCATCCACTGGTGGAAGATGAGACCTTGCAGGGCATTGAAAATCTACGACTAGATGTATATGGACGGTGGTGTACTGAAGAGTTTCAATACTTTACGCCATTTATCCGACACGACGACCTCGACGGCAAGCAGGCCCGCGAAATGCTGTCAAAGTGGGCGGAAGATGGATCTCAGTGTTTACTCAAAGGCCTCAAGCAGACATTGGAGGAAATGACAGATTACAAACACATCATGGAGCTTCGTACAAAGGTTCTTGAGCTCTGGATACGAGATGGCGGCAAAGCCAAGGGCTTGGATCCGCAAGAACTGCAAGATAACTTGCGCCAGGTCATCAATGAACGCATGCATGCAGTCTTGGGGAATAAAGTCTCAAAACTTCGACTAGTCGGTTCTGAAATTACGGCTACGCTTCAAAATTGGCAGCCTGGTGTTAGCGACAAGCAAGAAGAGCTCTGGGATCCGGCCGGCTACGATGACGCGCTTGCGATTGGCGCAGCACAATTCTTGCAGGAGGTTGATTCACGACTATACGGAAGGAATAACGCAGTTTCCAAAGCTGTTAACAGTTACATGTCCTGGTACAAGGTCATTGACGATGTCAAACATATCGTTGATGCGCTCAAAAAGCAGCGCTGGGACAATGACTATGACGAGGTAGAAGACGAAGAGACCATCGAGGCAAGACAACAGGCGCTAGGCAAGGAAGACCCCAAGCAGCTGCAAGACAAGCTCGACTCCGCGCTAGACAAGGCATACAAGGAGCTGGAAGCTCACCTGACGGAACTGTGGGAAAAGGAGAAGGATGGGAAGCACAGTAAGGATGTTGCGACGTATTTCTTGCGTGTAATCCGCGACATCCGAAGCAAGCTACCCGACCGTGTCGCGATACAGACGTTTGGCCTTGACATGTTGCCCGCTTTGCATGCCAAGGTCGCTCAAGACGTGGCGGATGCAGCCATTGAGGACTTTTCACTTTCGGGGCTCTCTGTCCGGGTCGTCGCTGGCAAGCCGCTATGGGAGGGCGATCCTCTCATTCCCAGTCAGCCCTCGGCGGAGCTATTCAATTTCATGCATGGTCTGTCAATCACCATGTCAGAACTCGGTATCGATTTATGGACCGCGGGTGGTCTGAAAGCACTGAAACAGAGACTCGGTGAAGGGCTGCGCGTTGCGTGGGCAAAGGAGCTAGAAAATTTGACTGGCAAGGTCTGTTCCACGGATGATGCGGTCAAGGCGAAGTCGTCAAAGAAAAAGGCAAAAAAGGGCAAAAAGCCCAAGGACGAGGCCAACGAGGCGGACAAGATGGAAAATGCCGATGGAAAAGCAGATGAGGAGGCCGCTGACGACGACGAAGAAGAAGAGAAAGGCGCCGATGACAAGCGGGCTAGTCCAGAGCTGGTCAAAGATTTATGCACGCAGTGGTTGTTTGATATTGCAATCTTGCAGAATTGCGTTGGAAAGGACGAGACTGCGGCAAAGAGTCTTGCGCACCTGGCAGAGCAGGTATACAAGCACACGGGCATCAGTGATGAGGCTACGCGCAAGCGCATTGTCAAGCAAGCTGGTGAATTCTGGCAACGCATCAGCCTGCTCTTTGGCTTGTTGGCATAGCAGAGCCATAGTCAACTCCAAAAATAGACACGACAACGAAGATTTTTTTGCTCATCGTACCATCTATTGATAGAATGTGATTTTACTCGAACAACAAAAAGAGTTCTTCTAAATGCAACAACGCCCCCTACCGCTACAGCTTATGCCGCTTCTCTCCCGCAGCCAGCTTCCGAAACTCTTCCTGCGGCAAGCCCCTAACGAACCGGTGCAAGCCAGCCATGACCTCCTTTGAGTTTTGCGACTCTATGATGCCACGCTCCGGCGCCTTGAGCAGGCTCTTGATGCCCGTCATGCTCTCGCCGTTGAGGTGGTCGCCCATGGTCTCATCCACCTCTTGCAGCACGCGCGCGTGAAACCCTTGCCAGTCGGGCTCGTCAAACACGGCATTCACAAAGCCGCAGCGCTCGAGCGCATCGGCGTTGATGCGGCGGCTCGCGATGAGGGCCTCGGCCGCGCGGCCCGGTCCCAGACGGAGGGCGAGCGCGCGCGAGGACCCGCCCTCGGCGACGAGGCCGAGCGACGAAAAGGGTGTGAGGAGAAACGTCTTGGGCGTGCAGTAGACAAAGTCGGCGTGGCCGACGAGGGCGGCCGACAGGCCGACGGCGGGGCCGTTGAGGCCAAAGACGAGGATTTTGGGGTGCTCGGAAAAGGCGAGCGTGGTGTTGAGGTTGAAAGCGGAAAAGTTTTGCAGCCAGTGCAGGTAAGCATCCTTGGGCTCCGTCGGGCTGGCTCTGCTGATGCTGACGTCGGCGCCGCTGCATTTAAATAATAATTCCCCATCATGTTAGTTATTCGTTGATTGTTGAATTGGGGGGGCAGGATGAAAGAGATTTCAGGTTGAGGAAAGGGGGCAGTCTTACGCGGAAAAGTAGCGGCCCTTGCCCATAATGACCGTCACAAAGACTTCATCGTGCTTTTCAATCTCATGCAGATACTGGGCAAGCTGAAAGTAATCCTGCTGCGTGAGGGCATTGAGCTTGCTCTGGTTGTCAATGGTAAGAAGGGCAACGCGGCCGCGGTATTCCAGGTTGATGACCTTGTCCGCCATGGTGTAGAGGGGGGGGGGGGGGGGCTGTTGCCGATGACTTTGTTGTAGATTAAGTAGGGGTGATGTGGTCAAGTTCCAAGGTTGGATGTTGGATGCAGGTGTGAAACAGGGTTGGACAGAGATGTATATCGACGCACAAAAAAAAGTCTCGTGTATAGAGTATATATAATTCAATGGTCCGGATCTTGCGTCAAGATATGAACTAGAGGTAATGAAAACCTGAAAGCTTGCAAAGGAAATGTTTAAATGTCCCCCGAACCAACTTCTCCATGGAATAGCTTCCCCAGAGCCGAGGCTACTTTTAGGTGGAGCCGGGGACGGCGCCGTCAACTAGTTGGCTATCCGTCCTATCCGTCTCATCTACAAACAATTCCGTGGGGCTCGGTAAAACTATGACACCAAGATCACTCCGTTCGTACTTGTCCTGTAATGATGGGTAGACGGAATGGGGTGATGTGCTAGTTTCTGAAGAGGCGTCTGCTGAAGCAGCAGCATACAGCCACCTGTACACAGGATAACGTCGCCGTACAGATAAGATATCAGTCACATACATATACTTGAATGGAATGACGAATACACAATTCTCAACTTGTCTACAAAATTGCATTACCATGTCCAGTCCGATATTTCCTAGGCTATTCCTACACAATGCGTAGAAACCAACCTCCCAAACGCCGTGAAGCAGTGTTTTCTGCTATCCTAATGCTTCTTTAACTTTTTTTTTTTTTTTAAAAATGTCCTGCGTTCCCAAACAAGAAGGCGCTGGCCTGCGCTAGCCCTACTTTTTGCGCGGCGCAATATATCTCTGCTTGGGGAAGTCGAGGGGAAGAATCAGTCGCGCAACCGACGTCACATGGCCGTCGGCCTTTTTCGTGACGGGCTTGACGCGCGCGCCGATTTCGCGAAAGTACTGGTTCATGGTCTTGTCGTCGGTGCGCATGTCATGGCGCAAGTCTTGCGTGTCAACCTCAAAGTTGTCCGTGATGCACGCAAACACGCACAGGTGCGTCATGAGCAGGTCAATGTGAAACTTGCGCATTTCGCCCGCCTCGGAAAACTTGCGCCGAATGTTTTCGACGACGGCCTCGGGGGCCGGGGCGAGCGCCTCGCGCAGCTTCTCGCGCGACGGAATGGACCGCGTGCCCTTTTGGCGGCCGGGCTTGGTGTTGAGGTAAAAAGCAACCACAAAGGACAAGTAGCGCAACACGCGCAGGCGCTCTTCGCCCTCGGGGTTGCTGGCAATGGCGTTGACGCGCGAGGCGACAAAGCGCGAGACTGTCTGCACACCCTCCTTGTGGCGCACCTTTTCTTGCCATTCGCGGATGGGCACCATGTCGAGGATATCGGCGCCAATGACCACCTTAGGGTCGTAGGCGTCCTGGATCGCTTCGGCATTGAGGTTGACGGGCGGCAGAGGCTTGGCATCGTCGACAACAGCTTGGAGCTGCTCACGAGTTGCCATTTCGGCAGCAACCTTGCCAACCGATTGGAGCATGGCGCGAGATGCATCGTCGATTTCAGCTGGTTGGTCGCCGGTCTTCTTTTGTGGTGAAATAGCGTTGAGCACACGCTCGTTGATTGCCTTTTTCGCCTTCTTCGTTCCGAATGTTTGACCAAGGTCAGTCTTGAGATCCATCATGCTCTGCTTCGCTCCCTTCTCCTCCATAGCGTCCGCGGAAGCCTGTTTAGCCCGTACAGTGCTGCGCATCACCATCTTCTTCGCCTGCACCACCTCCATCTTGCCAGTCTTGGGGTCATAGATGCCGAGGAAATGGTTCAGTAGTGGCTTAGAACCGGGCTGGGAGTCCTCCTCTCGGGCAGTATAGTTGATGCTGTGATGCGACGTCGAATGCAACATCAGCTTCTTCTCCATCGCGGTCTTGGGCTGTTTGCTCTTGGCTCGGGCCTCGCTTTTCGACTCGTAGTGGTGGAAAACCAAGTCATTTGGAAGTTCAAATCCCGGAGTCATAGCTGACGCGCGTTAGCATCTGATGCCGTGGCTTTTAAGCCTATAAGATGTTTCCGAGTGTCATCATACCGATCACTGGGGGGCAGGACTTGGGTATCACCAGTTTCGACACGCTGACGGTCGCAGGAGGGCCAGCGATAGTGACCTTTTTTTTTGAGGTGGCAGCCGAGTCGGCCACCCTCTTGCGCTTCTTGCCGTATGTCTCAACCATGGTGAGCTGGTTATCGGGATGAGCTTGATGCTGCGCTTGGCTGAGCTGGCGATGGCTCCCAGATTTTTTTTCTGGATCTGCCCGAACTGGCATTGCAGAAAAATTGTCCGCCCGTTCAATACCGGTCGGGCGGTGAGGGCCGAACTGAGTGCCCCACCAGCCATGGGCCCCACTGAAGCTCACAGTACCTAAGCTACAAGGCAGAGTTTCACAGTGGTAGAACAACAAAGCAGAAGAGGTATAAAAAAAAAGGGCCAATCGAAATTCACGATGGGCAGGTGCTTGCATACCATTTTGAAGCTATCTCGAGGCTGCGTCCTAGAATCTGGACTCAATGTGCTACGAATACTGCGCCAGTGCACCGACATGGGAACGATGAGGTCATGTTTACAAGTCACGAGGCCAAAGAATCTAGGATTGTTTGTAGAGCAAATTTGGTATCATTTATCGAGCGACGCGAGGCTTTCAAGGCGTGCGCTACGTGGCAGCTTGCTCATTCTCGAGGCGATCTCGAAACGCCGACTGGTACCCGACCGTTATGTTGTCCATTACCCATCCGTCGCACCATTGGGCGAAACTCCGAGGCTACTTGTAGTGCATTCGCGCCATTCTCCAGCTGAAATCGATAGACTCCTCGCGGAGATTCGTGGTCGTAGCAAAGACAATTCCTTAACCGGTGTGACTTGTGCCCATGGGAGCGTGTCGTAAACTCATGAAAGATGCGTCAAGTCAGGTAGAAGTGCGATACGTTTATTTCCTTTGACAGAGTTAGCACGCAGAGCTCTCGGTTGTTGATGATGATTTTCGAGACTTACGATCTAGCCCTCATCTTTCTTCTCTTGCGCTTGAGGCGCCTGACGCGCTTCTTTCTCCATTTGGCTCTCATCTTGAACGACGAATCTGGAAAATGTTAGTCTCGACTCGTGATGCGAGAATTGGTCGCAGCAGTAGGCCGCATTGCAAAGACAGCCACTTTCAATTGGCTGTCCAGTGAAGCTTCCTCCCTGCCACCACCTTGAATGGTAGCACTTACTTGTCCTGGATGAGAATCGTTGTTGGATAAGGAACAACTCAGAAGGAGGGGTGCGGAATTCCAGCGATTAAGCTACTCCCAGTAGGGCACGTAACCCCCAAGCGTCACGTGTGGGTGCTCGCCTGTTTTGGGTTACTTCGCCCGGCGTTCATTGGCTAATAGTGCTGTCATGATGCAGTGCGGACTCCACTCACACGAAGGCTATCGGATTACTGTGTGGGCGGCTCTTGCTTGCCAACTTGCTGTGATGAACTGCGATGGAGCTGTGCCAGCTGCCGGCTGCTGGTGACGGTCCGCTGCCAGCTGGCAAAAGTTGATTCCGTTTGCTCGTGTTGTTTGGTCGAGAATGTAATAAACACTTGCCGTCGGTCCTATTTCGCGATGTCCTTACTGCAATGCAAGAGTACTTCTACATCATGCCAATCCAAGACCAGTGACTGTGCTACTGCACCAACTTACACGCTACTTGGCTTGCATGAGGCCTCGAAATGCAGCTTGTAGATCGAGGCAACGCCCTCTCCGCGACGGAGCATCCCACCCAAATAGCAGGACGACTCTACCACACGGACTCTCGAAATGAGCCTCACATGAGCAGTCAGTTGCCTCCAATGCACATTCTGCAAACACCAGAGGGCTCAGCCTGTGTGGACCTCTCGCTTACTGGGGCACAGAAGAAATTGCGTTGAGCGACAGAGTTATACTGAAAATCGGGCGAGACCAACTCGCAAAGTGAGCCTCGACTAGACGTAGTTGGAACCTAGGCGCTGATCTATTGTAGTTCGTTTTCGATTGGTCAAGATGCGGAAAACTATGTATCGAGGAAGCACTGCGAAGTCTACGTCGTCCTCTACGAACTCGGTATAAGTCATGTCTACGTTCGAGATCGCAAATCTTGCAATGGGACCTTCGTAAACGGCCTCTGCATCGGAGACTCGCATCGAATGTCACCAGGTTACTTATTGACCGACGGCGACATAATTGAGATTCGACCTTACTGGCAGTTTCTGTTCAAGCAGGAGACTCTTGCGCCGGAAGACTCCCTCAACAAGCTACAAATGCAGGAGTCACAGGTGCGCACAGCTAATTATGGCATCAAATTTGGCTTGCACTGATCTTTCAAGCTTTTTAAAGAAAAGTACACGATTAAGCCTCGTGTGCTAGGCGCTGGGAGCCAAGGTTCGGTCCACCTTGCCGTCAATACGGCTTCCAAGACGCAGCTCGTGTGCAAAATCATAAATTTGAAGCAAGCAGGTACCCGTGGGCAACAGCCGTCATCTCAAAAACTGTTACAAGAGTCCGACATACTTCGACAACTAAAACATGTAGGTGACCAACATTCTCCCTCTTTGTCACCTCTAACTCGGAGAAAGCCCAACATCCTCACTTACGTCGACGCCGTGTGGTCGCCTCATACCCTGTAAGAACCAACGACATGTGTTGGCGACAATGTATTGACATTGCAGGTATCTTTTTACGGAATTGGCCTCTGGGGGTGATTTATTGTCGTACATCAATCAGCATGACTCAATTCCAGAGTTTGACACGCGCATTATCGTGAGACAGATAACTCGAGCCCTCCATTGGCTGCACCAACGCAACATTCTTCACAGAGATCTAAAGCCGGAGAACGTACTTTTCGCATGCTCGCCTAAGATTGCCTACCAAAGAGTCATGCTATCTGATTTTGGTTCCTGCGCACTAGCTCTCAGTAATAAACTGAAAACCAATGTCGGAACGCAAAACTTTCAAGCACCGTAAGCCAGCACTACGCCACTCACAGCCCACACTGACTCTTGGGCACACAGCGAGGTCATCAAAGGCGAGAAGCAGACCACCGCTGCTGACATTTGGTCGCTTGGCATAATCTCCTTGCTGCTAGTTTCCGGCTGCGGACTTGATGGGATCGATGGTTTAGTACGGCTGGACCAGAGCGCTCTTCGGATTATTCTACACGATCTGCTTAGCCACTGCCCAAAAGCGTCCGTCAATGCAAAGAGCTTTGTCCTGAGTTGCATGAAGACCAAGGCAAGCGATAGAATCACCTCTGTGGGCGCTAACTGCCACGACTGGTTCCACACGCCAACGAAGCACCTAGAATTCTTCCAGCAGCTCGATGCCAGAATGGCCGCCCTGTAGGACGAGGGCGAGCGGCCGCTGCCCACGCAGTTGCCGGATGTTCTGGAGCAGAGCCAGCCACGTCGCCTCTCCGACACCGTCGACTTTCAGCAGCTAGCAATTGCGCAGTACGTGCAGATGGGTAGGGCCAAGGTCGCGCAGGACTCGTCGGTCATGCCCAACAATAACAGGCAGCGAGTAGTCAAGGTTCGGCGTCAAGCTCAACAATCCTCGAATCACGCCAACAAGCCTCCCAAAGGCCGCGTCCATGATGGCCGTGTGGAAATCCTGCAAAAGCTGAAGAGTACGAATACAAGGTTTTTGAAGGACTGATCCGCAACGGCATGGACCGAAGACAAATCATCGCAACGAGACCTGCCATACCTCCCGGTCGTAGCTTTATTTGAGTCACGCATTGAGTAGCTGTAATTGATCTATGCGTATCCCAATCTCAGCACGTTGCTCGCTCGCTCATCTCCATCCTTCCGCGCAAACTCTATCGGGACCAACGTTGAATGCGTCGCGTCATGTGCAGCATCACTGATGAGCGGCTTCAGAAGCTCCCTGACCTGCTCCAGCTGCTCCTTTGCACCCTCGTGCAATTCGAGTCGCTGCACGTCCTCCAGCGCCGTCTTACGTTCCGTCTCTGTCAAGCGCCGTTCCCGCTCCCTCTCGACGGCCGCTGCAATCTTTGGCGCCTCACCCCCAGCCCTCTCCCACCCGTAGGCGACGAGATTGCCTCTGCGCACCACAACGACCTGGTCCGCCGCGCCCGAACTCTCCAGGTAACGCGCCGCGTGCAGCAGGCCCGCGTACGAGTCGTCGTGGACCTTGACAGGCGTCAGCCGCACGGGTAGGCCGCGCGATTGCGCCTCGGGCTTTTTCTCGTAGAAGCGCGCCAGGATGCCGAGACGCGACAGCGCCGCAGGAACGGCCAGCACCACCACCTCGACGCGGTACTGCGCTGCGCGGAACTGCGCCGCGAGGGCGCAAAAGTCTTCCGGGTGGCGGCACGCGCTCTCGAGCACGACGGCGACACCGCGCCGCGCGGCCTCGCCCACCGCGAGCGCTAGCCAGCGGCGCGCGTCCGGGCCTGTCGCGGGAGAGGCGTGCTGCGGCGCCGACGACTGCATCAGCGGCGTGTACTGCGGGTGGTACGTCTTGTACGTGTCCGCAATGAGATGCACTGGCTTGCCTGGAGAGAGGGCGTGCAGAATGGCAGGCGCGAGGAGCGTCTTGCCGGCGCCGGTCTGGCCGACGGCGAGGACGGCGAGCGGCTGCTGGCGGGTAGAGGAGGGTGAGGGGGGAGGGGGAGGCGGGGAACTCGGCGGGGAGGATCTGCTCTTGGAAGATGCGCTGGGACTCGGCGTCGCTGAGGCGATACGAGGATAGATCTGGAGGAGGCGGCATGCTGATTTTGTTTTGGGGGTGGGCTGGTGTGATGGAGATGATGAGTGATGGTGAATGCGGCGTGCAAGTAATGGCGATGTATGTGTGTGTGGGTGGGAGGAAGGGAGGGGGGGTGTTAGTACGAGGACGCCGGATCGAGAGGGTACTTTATTAAACTCGTAAAGTAGTGCACATGTACTGATTGAATCATAGAAATTGAAAGAAATGAGACATTCGCTTTGGTATCTCCCAATGACGAAGTCTTATTCACGCATGCAAAAAGTTCCTTCTCGTTTCTCATTTAGCTTGGCAATTGCCACATTCGGATAGCTTGTCAAGTTCAGGTCAAAAGCTAATTGTAAACATCTTCAACCAACCTCCCGGGCTCAGATGGCGCGATGAGCCGTATTCTTGAATTAGGATTCCTTCATTAATTCCTTTTTTCTTTTTCTTTTTCTTTTTCACCGAAAAATCTGGAAAAGCCCAGGAAGAACGTGCAACATGTTATGACAAAACCCCCCCAAAGCTTCGCTCTTCTGTGATTCAAGTTCCATCTGCCAAGTATATGCATGTTCTGGTTTGACGCAGCACCAACACTCCCTTATTGGGGGGCCGGCGACTGACATCGAGGCCTGTCATGCTACCCTCGAGATCCAAGCTACCCATCGCTTCCAACATCTCTTCACTCCCAACCACTTCCATCATTCTCAGCCCTACTCCTTCTTGATTCCCCTTCATCGGCAACGCAAACCTCCACTCCTCCACCTCTCTCATCACCGACCCATCACCTTCGTCCCCTCCTTTGCCTCTCTCATCGTCCTCCTGCTGCTCACACCTCTTCCCCATCCTCCTACACCTCTCACACCTCTCCTCCCTCCTCGGCGGCGATGAGCCCGGCGGTGCGCATCTCGGCGAGCCGTAGCCGTTTGCACGATGAAGAGCAGGTCCATGGCCATAGTGGTTGGAGGTTGCGTGTCGGAGTGGAAGCCAAGGCGCTGCGGACCTTCTCAGAACAGATTCTATCCATCATTGCCAATTTGTATCATGCCTAGTCTCTATTTAGACAAGTTTTCACAATAATGAGGCACTGACAAGGTTAGTGTATTTCATTCATCTGTGTATTCATACTCTTCAAAGAAAGAGACTTGGGTAAGAAGTTTCTTCTCATCCGACAATGTAGCTAATTTATAAAAACACAATCTGGGTAGAAAGAATGTCAAAAGAAATCGACAACAACAAAGAAATAAACGCCCCATCGCAAGAACAATGCTTTGCCAGATTTCTTTCAGGAGAATGAAACAAGAGACAACAAAAACAGCAGCTTCAAGATCCCAAAACGCCAAACTAGTGAGTGAATCACGCCTCGCGAGAGCAGCTAAAATAAGTAAAAAGGGCAATCGTCCGTCTCCGGGCTAAGGAGCAAATCCCCAGCGGCAATATCAAAGTTCGTATAAAAACGCCATATAGTATTATACCCTTGTCGGCAAGAAAGTACTCAAGAATGGCAACCAAGCTGCGAAGCTCGGCTGCGCGTGTATATGCAATTGGAAACACCAATGTTTTCGATTGGCTTTCTGTAAATCTTTTTTTTTATTTTTTGTGAATGTGAAGCATCCGCATTCACGTTGAGCCATAGGACGGCACACTCCGGGGAGTCACGTCCCCGCTGAGTCGTCGCATGGCAGAGACGTGCTTCGCCTGGTTATTTGCTTCGGCAATCATCTGCTGCTTCTTGCGCACCATGTTCAGTCGTCCTGTAATCATTGTAATCATTTTTCGTACATGGGCCGCTTCCTCAGTGTCCAAGTCACTGCCTTCTTGGGTAGCGTCTTTGGCTATCTCCTTGCCAGAGGATATGTTGCGAGCCGTAGCTTCATCGTCACTGTCCAAGACTGCTTCCAACATGCGAATGGCAGTGAGGTACGAGATCTCGCAACCGGGCAAGTTTTCGTTTGTCACTTCGTCAATGGCAGCGGCGCGGCTCATTTCGAGAGCTCGGTCGTACATGAGCTTTTCAGCGCTGATACCTGGAGTAAGGTATACCTGCTTTGCTCCCACGGCAGATGATGCAATCGAGTCCTCGCCTTGGTGGGCAGGATTGCTGGGATGATCCTCCGGAAGCAGCTTTTGTGCTTCGGTAAGCTTCAAGCGTACAACCTCGGACTTTTCCAGGACTTCGTTGAACCGTTGACGAACCCACTGAACGACGGCATTGATACGTTGCACAAGGGTCTGAGAGACAACGGATGATTCAGCGCGGGTTTTCTTAGACCACCATAGACTGGCAATATCCATAGCACGTGCAAGAAGTGTCAAAGACTTGACATAGAGAACGAGGGCTTCCTCAGAGAGAGCCACAGTGGCATCAACTGTGAGACCATCCTCTTCGCTGGTGCCCTTATCAGGGCTGACGCCGCCAAGACCATAGTCCATAGATGGAGCCATTGGTAGCAGTTGTTTGTACTTGACTTCAGCAAATCCGTACACACAGTCACTCCTAGTCGCAAATTCCTCGATAGCCTGCGCGGCCTTGGCATCCTCATCAGACACCTGAGAGCCCTTGCCGTCACTTAGAAGCCCAGCTGATGTCGGGGTCGGGTATGCAGGAAAAGGCTGGTAAAGAGGCGGCGACGAGCCCTTTTGACGCATTGTGTTCACTTTGTATCCGAATAGACGAAGGCTGGCGTCTTGAATAGCCTTGGAGATGGCGCTCGAGGCGGATCCGGGACTAGCAGAAAGCGCCTTTTCGTAGGACGAACGACGATCTTGGCCTGCGCGTCCTTGGGCCACGAGGGCTGTTCGTGAGGCAGGTGTTGGAATGGCGCCCGTGGTGGATGTAGCTGAGCCTTGTTGAGTGTACCTCCTCTGCAGTGGACTCGATTTTGCCGAAGAGTTGTTTTGTCCCAGCTTCTCATTCGCAGCCAATTCATCGGCCAGAGCGTTAACCTCGACGTGTCGACGTTCAACGACAACGTAATCTCGTTCGAACATGACGTCTTGGGCGGCCTTTTCCTCCTCTGTGAGGGACACATCCGATGGCTGTCGCGCTACACGCAGGGACGAAGGCTGCGGCTCGCGTCCACTCCGATCGGCTGCTCTGGGATGATTAGGCGCGGTATGTGACTGAATCGGCGGTGCGGGCCTTTGGATGCCAAGACCCTGCCCGCTATTGTGTGATGAAATGCTTAGACGGCGCTCTGCATTCTGGCTTTGCCGTCTCGGGGCTGCGTCAGCGGAGCTGTTTACAGTAGATGAACGCGGCGAGCTGCGGGGAGACTTTGGTGATGAGCGTGTGTCCCTAGGGTCGCTGCTCAGCTGCCTAGCCATTTGCACGCGGGGCGATGAGGGCAAAGCCTCTCCTTGGCGGATAGTCTCTAGTTCCCGCTTGGGTGGTTTTGGAATGTCATCCTCGACTAATCCAAGAATATCGCCAGTAACCACATGGTGGGCAAAGAAATTTTCGAAACTCAAGCGCTCGACGGGGCTTCGCTTCAACAGAGAGCGAACAAGAGCCTTGAGATCAGGGGTGACGCTGACTTCTCTAGGAAATTTGATGACATCCTCTGCAGCTTCTATCTTGCGGAGCAGTTCAACATGATTCCTAGCTCGGAAGGGCGGACGTCCGGTAATCATCTCATACAACACAGTGCCAACAGACCATAAGTCGGCCTTGGCGTCGTAGCGTTCGTAGCGAAGAATTTCTGGGGCCATGTATAGCGGCGAGCCACAGAGAGTATCGGCAAGAGAGGTTGATGGCAAAACTCGCGCAAAGCCAAAATCGGCAAGCTTCAGCATGGGTAGAGAGGCGAGGCCTGAAATGGGAATGAGAGAATCTTGGCTGGCCTCCATGATGGGCAACGCCCGTTCCTCTCTGAATGCTTGAGACGGCAACAAGAGGAGATTCTGGGGTTTAACATCTCGATGAACGTAGTTTTTGGCACGAAGGAACTCGAGTGCACTGGAAAGCTGCTTGAGGAAGTGGCGGATGACGACTTCGTGCAAGCCGGAGTTTGGAGCGGAAGGGTACTTGCGGGCCATGTCGTGGGTAGCAGGGTGCGTAATGAGCTTGTCTCTCTTCTTGATAAAAAGGGACAAATCACCAAGTTCGCAGTATTCCATGATGAGGTTGATATGTGTAGAAGATTCGACGCAGTCGTGGAGGGCGACGATGTGCGGGTGTCGGAGAGTCTTGAGAATCTGGATCTCTCCGTATAGATTCTCCTTGAGCTTCTTGTTGAGACGCTCCAGCTCGACGGATTTGATGGCGACAGCGGCTTTGGACTCCTAGTGTTGTCAGTGAACAATTTCAGCTACCAGGCGCAACGGCCGGATGCCTACCTTGTGCCACCCCATGTAGACCTGAGCAAAACTGCCTTTACCGATTTCCCTGTCGATGATGAAGCTGCCGACATGGCGGCTGCTCCTCCGAGAGCCGTGGGACGAGGCCCCTTCCTGTCGGCTAGTCATGACGTCCTGTGAAGCTTATCGAGACAGGAAGAAAGGAATGCCTCGAGGATAGCCGCTAGAGGGCCTATACTATTCGAAAGACGTCGACGGCGGTCAAGATAGTCATGTAAGCTCTGCAAAAAGCCGTTGTGTAACAAGGAAGATGATTGTCGAGGTCAGATAGACGGACGGGAGCGGAGTCGGGGCCAGGCAACAAGGTCGAGCAGTGTGCGGAGGGTCTAGATGGATCGAAAGATGTGGGTAGCCAGAGGGGAGTTCATCGGCGGGAGTATGTTGGGTCGGATAAGTTGGGCTGGCTGTTGTACTGTGCGGATTTGGTCGAGTTAGCTGGAGTGCAGGGTCCAAGGCAAGTAGCCAGTCAAAAAGGTGCGATGAAAGAGGCACTGAGGTATGCATGCATGCCGGAGGGTGTGACGAGACAGGGAAGCCGCAGCTACGGACCAGGAAACGGGAACGGGCGTGAAGGCAGAAACCTGGGGCGAGGGATGCGAGGCGACCGAGATGCGCAAGGCAGCGACAGGAGGAGAGCCACGCCCGACTGCAGAGACGCAGAGTCGAGGCGCGCAGTGTTGAGATGCAAGGATGCCTGGTGAGGTGACAAGTGCCGGCGAGCTAGCGGCGATGCGCAGCTTGGGCGGTAAGTACTGACACGGCGCGCGAGGACTCGGAGGCTCGTCGGAAAGCGGGCTGGGATGTTGATGAAAAGGTAAAAAGAGGCAGCGCTAATCAGCGCAAAGGGATAAACATAAACAAGACTAGGCAGATGACACAGCGCGGCGGGCGAGCCTCGAAGAAGAATGGACGAGGCGAGGCGAGTGGCGCGCGAGGGTCGGGAATAGGTAGTAGCAAAGGCAACTAAGGGACCGACTACCTATAATCGGCGCGAGATGGAAGAGAGGCGCGTGGTGCGCAGCATAGGGCGCCACCGTCAGTGTGGAAGACTTACCCTGATGGTTTGTAGCTAGGACGGGGGTTGGGCGTGAATGGTGAACTAGGGCGGAAGGAAGCTGTCGAGAGGAAGAAAGAATACAATCGTCGAGAGATGAAGTTGCACCGGGAAGAGAGACAGACGATGGGCGGCGTTCGTTGTACGGGCTACGGCTGGCTGAAAGGGTGTGACTGTGCCGACAGCGCAAACAAGAGGCAAGACAGGCGGGCGATGGCGGAGCTGGCGGAGGCGACGCAGGGCCAAAACGAGGACGGCAAGGCGTCACCGACAAGGCAAGTTGCCGAATCGAGACGCGGCGCTAAAGTAGTGAAGGGGAGCGAGTGGTGGTAGTTGATTTGGTGGTGTGGGTGACGAGGACCATGTATGGATATGTTGAGTGTGCCAGGTAAGGTGGTCGAGTGGGTAGTGCGCGCGTGGTAGTTAGATTGACGTGTAGGTAGCTGTTTGTTTGCGGGAGAAGTAGACGCAAGTCGAGAAAAGGAAGGTGGGACAAGGCTGAGATTGGTGGAATAGAGATGAAGAGACGAGAATGAGGCGAATGTTGGTTGTGGAAAAAGGGAAGATGGACAAGGTGGAAGACGTGATGACAAACAGCTGCCAGTTTATCACAGTGGCTGAGGTATACTTGACTGTTATGGCAGATGGGATACATGTCAGTCAGCAAGCACAGCAGACGATGATACAAAACAGGCGAACCCATGGCACCAAAACAAGCCAACCTGATGGGTACACATGGTACTAGTAATACCGTCGATTTTCTCTAGTGCATTACTTTTCCTGACACGAGCGGGCGGGCACTGGGTCCGTCACGACACATTTGTAACGAGCTCGTGATGCCGTCGTTTTGGGGGTCGGGGGGGTGACTTGTTGTTGGCGCCATTTTTCTGTAGGTACATTTTCCCGCTCCAAAGTACAGTAGTTGTGGAGAGAAGGAAGGGGGGGGGGGTGGCCATGCTTCTCCAACTGCAACCGGGCAAGTAGCTTGCATGTATCTGGCCATTGGATCACTCAGTCACAGCAGCACGCAATGTGGATGCCTGGGTCCTTTTTGGTGCTCGGCCACACGTGAGAGCACTGGGGGGCGGCACCACGTCGCCCCGCGTGTGGCAATGGCGAACCCTGAAAAAGATACCTGGCCGTTACATGTCGCAGCTGCAAGGACCAAAATGCCCGGCCGCCACCGTCAAGCTTAGTTATATTCTTTCAGAAGATGGCTGGTGGCGTCACTGAAAACAATAATCCGTACACTGCGTTTAGTTATCTATTAGGTACTGCACTTTTCAATAGTTAATTTAGGCACCTTATCACAGAGAATTTCGGCAGTCGTGGCACTGCAAGGCTGCCAAAAGCTTTGGCCTAATAATAAACAAGCATCAAAGACTCAAAGAAGCGATAAGCCAAGCGCATCAGTCCGATGGCGCACTGCTATCTCATCTCTTCTTATCCATCGACAATGGCACGAACCCCTAATCTATCAGAACCTAGCCCGCTCCGTTATCGCCTCATCATCAACATACATACATGTCAAGATGGGCGTAGTCTATTCTTATCTTGTCTGATTTCCCCAGGCCAGCATTAACAGAATGAGAAGCAGGGGTCTCCCTCCCCCCTCACTCTCGTGAATCTTTTGTTACGAGGCGTACTGGTGTACATGCAGTCAATGTGATTACAGTGACTTTTGGCTCTTGTCTTCTCTCTTAGCCTCCCTCCCAACGAAGCCCACGATGCCGTTCCGCGCCACCCTTTGCAGTGCATAGCGCCCATGCGCCCTCCAGCCAACCAAGTCGCCGCCTCATCCACCATGGATGGGGGCTTGGCTCATGACATCCCCCTAGGTACCGAGCTTGCGAATTAGGTACTGGCAAACACGTCGCCACGTTTGGTCCTGCTGCGCCGCCAGCATGGCTAGGCTGGGCATCTCTGGGAACCGGCATCACTCTCCATCCTCTCTGTGCACTGTCCTGTCTGTCCTGGTGCAAGCCACTGCTCTCCACCCCAACGTTAACACCTCTTCAAGTCCACATAAACCCCTAAGATGACGCAGGTTGTATGACTCCGCAGACAGCCATATATCCAAGCGCCCGTCAAGTTTGACTATTGAATTACAACACCGGATACGTGCAGAGATACTTGGCTGGCTATATGAACAATGTAATGTGCCTGATAACTACCCAGTTTTCTCATCTACCGGAAGCCTTCCCCGCGAATCTTGTCACACACAACGAACCCCAGGCTTTGCTGCTTCGCCTCGCAGATGCAATATGGGACAAAAAAAGGAAACATGCTTAAAGTACTCCGTAGATCAAACAAAATCTAAAAACTGTTCAGCATGTGTAGCATCCTTCTCTTCCCGGTCAACGTCACCTTCTGCTGTTCGCCATGCCAACTTCTGCCCTTGTCTTACGCCAGAGTACATTTTCGCTGCGTCTACCTGCAAGCCTCTGTCTGCCACATCAGAAAAAATCAAAGAACAATATCAAAATAAAGACAAAGTCTCATTTCCCCAGATGCACCCTGTTTGTCCAACGACGACCCCCGGTTCTTCCCTGTCCTCTGCTTCTCCATACGGTGGTTTGGCAAGGCAGCCCCCGTACCGGAGCGCATGCAGGATGCAAGCCAAGGGGTCCTCGTGGCGCTGCCCTTTCCCTTTCCCCGTATTTTACAACAAAACATCCATTCAATCATTCTCGGCAGCATATCCTCGACGCAGTCGTGTCACTCTCGTCCTTTTCGATTTTTCTTTGGTGTGTGCATGTGTGTCCCTTCTGCAGCCACTTGCTGCCCGCTCGCCGTCCCGACAGGCTCGTCTGTTGCGCCTCGTCTGTTGCGCCTCGGTGCCGTATGACCAGACACACACACCCCCGCCATCTCTCACATCTGATAGAACAATGTGCCACACCACGCAGCTGGGCGCTGCATACTCCGTACTTTGTTCGTACTTTATTAAGACACCGTGCTGGCAAGCTGCAAGCACCAGCTGGCAGACTGTTTCGTACTTTGAAAGACTATTGGGCACATTCAGGACCGCTCGGCCGCTAGGTAGCTGTCTGCATTCTTGCTGTCTGCATTGCCGTCATGCTTATCGGGCTTGTAAAGCACCCGCCATCGGCGACCACTTGAGCGTCCTTTGTTCTTCTTCCTCTCCATCTTACTTTATCTCCCTGAATGGTACTCATCATCACACGTGATTACTCACATATTAGTCTGACCGCCCTGCTTCCATCATCCTGGCCATCTGCCTGCTAGTCATGTCTTTGCAGCAACTACATCTAAGCGGCTGCTATTCTA
Organism: Beauveria bassiana ARSEF 2860; assembly: GCF_000280675.1. Classification (NCBI taxonomy): domain Eukaryota; kingdom Fungi; phylum Ascomycota; class Sordariomycetes; order Hypocreales; family Cordycipitaceae; genus Beauveria; species Beauveria bassiana. The sequence continues at coordinate 252,958 of NW_007930857.1, forward strand.
AGCTGCCGAAGTCGGACACCCTCCACCTGCACCAATGTAACGCAATCTCAGACATTGGCATGCGCCCAATCTAGATGCTTTGCTGACCACCTCAACCATCCCATGATAAGTTGTAAACATGCACTTGCCCGAGACTAAGAATATCAATAAATCAATTCGCCAAACTCAATTCCCATGTTCCTATGCTGCCTCATGACGGTCATGGCAATCCTTGGGGTATCTTGTGGTAAGACTCAAATCACATAAAAACGTCGCTCTGTCGTTTCAATTCCCGGGACCTCGCGCTCATTATGCAGCCCAATCCACCGACGGTATTGCCCGTCTTGATTTTCTCTCCTCTTCGCTTATTCAGAATTCGTCTCGTGCATCGTCGTTCATTCTATCGGTCGCGTAGTATTCGTTTAGTGATCAGCCTTCGGAGCATTGGGAAGCTCCTCGAGAGCCTCAGCAATGATGCTGACGCCCTTGCGTAGCTCTTCCTCCGTGATGACCATCGGGGGAGCAAAGCGAATGATGTCGCCGTGTGTGGGCTTGGCCTGTGCGTGTGTTAGTACCGCGTCATAATCGTAATTGAACAAGTACAACGTACCAGCAGGCCTTTTTCCTTGAGTAACATGCACAGATCCCAAGCAGAGCGGCCATTAGTGGCAGACTCGTCAATCACGCAAGCATTGAGAAGACCCTTGCCGCGGACCGTCTTGAGAATGGGTGACTTGAGGTCAATGAGACCCTGGCGGAAGATCTCACCCAGGCGCTGAGCATTCTCAATCATGTTCTCCTCTTCAATCAGCTCCAAGGCGCGAATCGATACGGCACAGCCAAGAGGGTTGCCACCGTAGGTGGAGCCGTGAGTGCCGGGCTCGACGACCATCATGACCTCCTTGCTGGCGAGGACGGCACTGACAGGATACATGCCACCTGAGATGGCCTTGCCGAGGGTGACCATGTCGGGCTTGACACCAGCCCACTCGGAGCAAAGCATCTTACCGGTGCGGCCAATACCAGTCTGGATTTCGTCGGCAATGAGAAGCACATTGTGCTTGGTGCAGAGCGCTTGCACCTTGGCCAGGTAGTCCTCGTCGGGAACCATGACGCCCGCCTCGCCTTGAATGGGCTCAATAATGAAGGCAGCAGTGTCTTTGCCGTGGTCATTGAGAACCTCTTCAATGTCGGCAACATTGTTGTATCGGATGGCCTTGCCGGTGGAGGGAGATGTGGCACCAATATTGGGAATGTAAGGGCCATAGTTGTCCTTGGATTCGGGGTCGGTTGACAAAGTAACGGCAGCCATCTATATACGTCAGCGGAAACTCCGAGCCTGTTTCGCGGTCAGGGTCGAACAGAACTTACGGTGCGGCCGTGGAAGTTTTCGGCAACGGCAAAGACGAGAGCCTTGCCCTTATCGACGCCCTTGACCTTGTATGCCCACTTGCGGGCAATCTTGACGGCCGTTTCGGTGGCTTCGGCGCCAGTGTTCATGGGCAGCACCATATCGTAGCCAAAGACTTTGCGGACCTTTTCGGCCCACTTGGGGAAGACGTCGTTGTGGAAAGCGCGCGAACTCAATGTTAGGCGCGAAGCCTGCTCGGTGAGAGCCTTGACAAGCTCAGGATGACAGTGGCCTTGGTTGACGGCGCTGTACGCGGATAGGAAATCCATGTACTCGCGGCCCTCAGGATCCCAAACATTGATACCCTGAGCCTTGGCAAAGACGACAGGGAGAGGGTGGTAGTTGTGGGCAGCGAACTCGTTCTCGGCACCAATGGCAGCCTTAGTGGAGGAGGCGTGGAAGCGAGACTCAGCCATTTTGAAGGTGTAAGATGTGCGATTGATGAGCCTATGATGTAGAAATATACGTGTTAGTATAAGCAGGCAACAAACTTGCGTTATTGTATCCAGGAGGAAAAAGATTGATCTTTTGTACAAAATGTGTCAATTATTGGCCACGCCGGCCACAGATCAAGCAAGCACCAAAGACAACTTTAAAAATTGCCAGTCACGCTGGCCGCATAAGTTTTAGCCAGACCAGCAGCAGCGACCGTCATGGTGGGGGAGGGGCAATGGGTGTGGTGGCACTCAGCACAAAAGCGACGCCAAAATGACGTCGACTAGCAGCAAACGTACCTGTGACTGTTTGTATTGATCTGATCCGAGTTGAGGCTGTCGAGGAGATTCAGACATGCGCAAGCAAAAGAAGTTTGTATGTAGAAAGCTCGAGGGCACGGAGTGGGCGGCAAGCCAAGCAGTAGTTATACCCGTCTGTACCCAACGATTTGCTGGACCACTTGTCGCATGTTTCGCCCTCGTGGGCTGCGTACGAGCTTTGTGCCCGCCGCTATACCCCTAAGTGCAAGTGTGAGCGCCGTGATGTGGATTCCATTGGTTTTTTGTGTTCCAACAGGGAGCCGAAGCCGACATTCGGGTCTGGGCTGGGACCCAGACAACCTTGTTTCCTGGGCTGCATGAATCTGGGTTTCGTGGGCTCTTGGGATCTGACGGCCACGTTGTCGGTCTTTCTATCCCATGTCGACGTCGTTGAATCTCATAGGCATGGACTCGCATCGACAGCGAGTTCCCTTGTTTGGCAATTTTCTCTGGCCTCGTCCCCTGCGTTTGGTTCTAACCGACCATCCTGCTTCACCACTAGGTAGTTAGTCGAACATGTTGCTCCACACACACAGAGCGAGTGCTGCTGAAGTTTTTGACGAGTGTGCCTCTTTTTTTGCCCCCCGGGCACTTGGCAGCTCTCATCGGGTGGCCTGACCAAGCGACAAGCCACCCAATAGCAACAGGCCGAAGCCAACCGGCGCAGTAGGGCGTGGATTCTCGACATGATCATGTCCACGACGGGTCCGCGAGCCTTGTTCTGATCCACCTTTACAGCTTGCCGCCCGCCGCCGACGTATCGAACCGGTGGCCGGGGCCGGGGTGACCGGGGCGGACGGTCAGGCGCCCCTCACGAGACCAGTCCAGAGCCAATTGCCAACGAGGTAATGACAAACGGCTTACGCCTGCATAATTTGGCGTGGGCGGTGATGTAGATGCCTGCGTTCTTCTTTGTCTTGCCTCTGTCGTGCAAGGATGCAGTGAGTGCGCAACGAGGACACCTGATTCTGCTGTAGATTATCAAGGGTCGTCTCAAAACTGCTTCGTAACTCCTCATCGCCGCAATTAGCCGCACAAATCCAAGTCGCACGGAAAGCGACGGTGGAAAACATTTCGCACATAATCTCAAGTTGTAGAGATCAGGTTTTGCCAAGAAACCATGTTGCCGATAAACTTCAGAGTTGCGTTTGCTGCCAGCTGTCATCAGTGTTGCCTCCTCGCCCCCATGCCGCGGTACCAGAGACAAGGCAGCCCGTCTACACGATCCTCGCCATTTAACACTCCATGATTAAAGACATTTATACTCTACAAATACGATATCGATCATCGCGTTGATCGCGTCATGCTTCAACTCGCATCTGCAACGCTCGCCTCTAGCCTCTCTTGGATGAAACTGCGCCCCACCACGCGCGCCCCTTTCCCGTCGATGCAAAGTAACCTTGACAAGATGCTTCAAACACTATTTATCCGCCGACATTGCATCGGGAACCCCCGCATGTGAGACGTACCACGCATATGGTATATTTATATTTTCTCGTGGCTGTCTGATAAAAGGCTTCAATTTTGGACCCATTTTGCAAGACACCCGCCAAGAAGCCGATGCTCCGTGATTGACGGGGCAGCACTTTGGCCTTGGCCAGTCACTTAGACAGCCCGCGCCTTTCTATGCATGCATTGCTTGCATTACATGGCGATTCCAATGATTAGCTCCTAAGATCGACTGCACTACATCCACCACATACCATGGCTCCCGCACGTTCTGTGCGAAAATCTCGCATCTCCTTTACCGATGTCCTCCTCGTCCGCCTCATCAACGCGCTCAGCATCGCCACCTTCTTCCAACCAGATGAGTACTTTCAATCGCTAGAGCCGGCATGGAATCTCGCTTTTGGCGCCTCAAGCGGTTCGTGGCTCACTTGGGTATGCGAGTGTCCTTCGACAAGCTCCGGTTCCTAGACTGACCGTTATCCAGGAATGGCACTATCAACTGCGCTCCTCGCTGCATCCCATGCTCTTTGCAATTCCCTATTTTCTCGTTGATCATGCAGCGCGTCTCCTTGTACAACTCGGTTTTCCCATCGCCTTGCGCTCTAGCATGCTCATTGCAGCGCCGGCGATCCTGCAGGGCTTGATCGCTGCACTGGGTGACTGGTACACTTTCAAGCTCGCTTCCAACATTTATGGCCAAGACACTCTTGATGCCAAGGTAGCAGTAAGTCGAAAGCAATGTAATTATGAAGATTAGAAGCTCACGTTTGTTAGCTCATGCTGCAGCTCGTCAGTCCATGGCAATGGTACTGCGCGTCGCGTACTTTTTCCAATTCACTCGAAGCTGCCCTCACCACCATGGCGCTCAGCTACTGGCCCTGGTCACTTCTTGGCGCCGCTACAGTGACGAAAGAGAACCCAAAAACTGCAGATCCCCTCAATAAGAGAGGTGCCGTCCGCCGTCTCCGCGTCTGTCTGTGTCTGGCCGCGTTGGCCATTGTGCTACGACCGACCAATGTGCTGATATGGATCACAATTGCCGGCCTCACAGTAACGCGCCTGTCCATGCGCGGGCCTTCGGCCCTAAGCATGTCCACCATTGTGGTACTTGTACGCGAGGCAGCTGTATGCGGCTCTTTTGTCCTCGGTCTCTCTTTGCTCGCCGATCGGGCCTACTTTGGCTTCTGGACTTTGCCAGCGCACAACTGGCTCAATTTCAACATTAACAAGTCACTGGCGGTTTTCTATGGTCAGAATCCTTGGCATTACTATATACTGCAAGGCATCCCGCTGCTCTGCACCACGATATTGCCTTTTGTTCTGCCCGTGCTCATTCGACCGCAGACTAACGGCACTGCCGAGCTCGAAAACACGCAACGCACTCTGGCTGCTTCCGTCATCGTTATGGTCACGACGCTGTCTCTCATCTCGCACAAAGAGGTGCGCTTCATCTACCCTCTTCTTTCCATCTTTTCTGTCCTGGCGGCTCCTCGTGTTTCATCATTCTTCACGTCTGCACCCAAACAGGCAGCCGGCAAAGTGACAGCCTCTAAGCGCCAGGTCCGCCACAAGGGGTACCTCATGGCTGGTCTCGCTCTCAATGGCTTACTGTCAGGCTACCTCTCCTACTTTCACCAAGGCGCGCCCATTCAAGTGCTCGCGTTTCTCCGCCGAGACTTTGAGCGCATTCACGCCAACTCGTCCAAGATATTGCAGCCAAATCACAACAAGGAGCTATTTGCCCTTTTTCTGATGCCGTGCCATTCCACACCATGGCGTTCGCACCTTGTGCACCCAGACTTGCACGCGTACGCACTCACGTGTGATCCGCCGTTGCACACCAGCCCCAATACTGTCGAGAGGGATACATACCGCGACGAAGCGGACCGCTTCTATGATGACCCGGTAGGCTTTCTCAGCCGCGAGCTATTTTCGGCCACACCCGGGCCGCCGCCAGCCTCTGTGCCCGGCGGCCGTAGCCCAGAGGCTGTACCGGGTCTGTTGAACCCGCCGCGGTATATTGTCGGATTCGAAGGCGTGGAAAACTCCCTTCAAAAATTTCTCACTACGACGGATGAAGGCAAGACAATGGGTATGAGACTGCGACCTGTATGGAGGGGCTTCAATGGGTTGTTTCATGAGGATTGGCGTCGTGCTGGGAACATTGTGGTCTGGGATACGGGCGTTTTTCACGATGCTCCCAGTGTGGTCTGATGCGCATGACATATTAGTATGCAACTTGAACCGCAGTTGATGATGTGCTACTTGCCATGTGTGCGCGACAGCCCGTCTCAGTGCGTGCCATCTCCCTGTGAACGCCCAATTCAGTGCAGTACCACCCACGACGCCGTGATCAGAATCATCACCACGCCCACGCCGCCAACCACGTAACGGAAACCATCCGCCTCCGTCTGCAGGAAAATGCTCGCTATCGACCATACGGAAAGATAGAGCCAGATGAGGGGGAGCAAATAGATCCAAAGCTTGACTAGACGGCACAAGAAAAACAGGTTTCCAGGTCAGTATTCTATAAACTGAGAAAGAGGGAAAGAAAGATGGATGGCTACAAGTCCGTTTCCTCCCCAGCTGTGCGGAAATCGGGTTGGGTAGGAGATTGTTGCAACTTACATTCTGTGACGTTAATCTCCCTGACAAATTTATCGGGATGGAGGTGCGGCAGCATGGTCATGAAAAGGATGCAAATAAAGAGGACTGCACCCAAGAAGTCTCAAGTTAGCAAATGAACACTTTCTCTGTATCTTGCCTCGTCGACGGGAGGTTGCGTGGTGTGAAACGTACAGGCAATCTTGATCGACCAGCTGGTATATTCCTCTACGCACTCAAAGGACATGGTGATCAAAATCAACTCGTTGCAGAGTCTTGTATTTAAGAATCCAAAAGTAAAGTAAAAAGAACTATGTATCGTCGAGAGAAGACGAAAATGAAATGTGTGGTTGTGTTTGAACCAGTCGACAGAAACTTCATCAGGAGCAATGTTTAGGTACATGGTTGTTATTTTACATTCATATTCTATCATTATATACTCATCGCTTTTGATTCTATAAACTTTTTGCCATCATCAGAGTTTTGAAGTCTTAATTTTATGGCTGCAGGATGGCGCAAAAGAGGCATCAGCCATGAAAGTCTTGGTATAAGCCATCGGCCCGTATGCGTGTTCGAATATCAAGTGGATCTCGCTGGGTGCTAGGGCCGCGCGCTGTTATCTTGCCCCAGATCTTCCTTACCCCAGCGCCCCCTATCGCAGTTCGCCAGAGCAAATGAAGCGACTTCAATTTGTAAATCCATCACTGCCATAGTTGCAAGTATAACATCTTTGTGATTTTTTTTGTATTGTGGCAAGTTTGTCGGAATGCATGTTCTTTATATATGACAAAAGGAAAAACAAGACGAGACTCCTTATTCGAGTGCCCACACCCCCCAGTTTTCCCGTTTAAAATACAGAATTGTTTAACAAAAAAAATCCCCTCGCTCTCTGAAATAGCAATTATGGGGATGACAGTATTGCCACCTCACAGCGTCGTCCTTTGCCCTTCCGTCGCCGATCAAGGTACCCCTTGATTACGCGCCGAGAGCCATTTGCTTCTTAATCTCGGCAATTGCCTTGCCGGGGTTGAGACCCTTGGGGCAGGCCTTTGTGCAGTTGAGAATAGTGTGGCATCGGTACAGACTCATGTTATTCTCGAGGTTGGCCTGGCGCTCGGCCTTGCGCTCGTCGCGCGAGTCGGCGAGCCAGCGGTACGACTGGAGAAGAATGGCAGGGCCCAGGTACTCCTCCGAGTTCCACCAGTATGAAGGGCACGACGTCGAGCAGCAGGCGCAGAGAATGCACTCGTACAGACCGTCCAGCTTCTTGCGGTCCTCCTTGCTCTGGCGGTACTCCTTGCCCTGTATCACACGTTAGCGAGGTTCAATTTCCACCAAGTAATGGCTGCCGAGAAGATAAAAAACGTACGTCGGGGGCGGGAGTGTCGCGCTGCAGATAAGGCTTGATCGACTTGTATTGCTTGTAGAAGTGCGTCAGGTCAGGAACAAGGTCCTTGACGACGTAGGTGTGAGGAAGAGGGTAAATCTTGACGTCGGCAGACGATTCAGCGGGGATTCGGCCTATCATCAAGGGTTAGAAACCATTCCACTCAATTTCGCTATCCACTGGCTTGAGCAGCGCCGTTGTCGCTCAAGCCGTCATTTTCAGCACGTATTGGGATGGGCGTTCATACACAGGCAGGCCAAGGTGTTTTGACCGTTGATGTTCATGGCGCAGGAGCCGCAGATACCCTCGCGACAACTTCTGCGAAACGTCAGGGTGGGGTCGAGCTCGTTCTTGATGCGAATGATGGCGTCGAGCATCATAGGGCCCGTCTTGTTGAGGTCAATGGTGTAGCTCTGTAGACGCGGCTTCTCGGTAGGTGTGTCGGGGTTCCAGCGGTAAATCTGGAATGTCTTCATGCGAGGTTTCTGCTCCTCGACCTCGCTGACAGAGGCCATGGAACGTGAAAAGGCAACGCTGGGACGGAGGGCCGCTGTCCTAGCCGTGCCGAGGACTCGCGTCGAGTGGCGGAGAGCTGCCATCTTGTGTGTTTTTTTATTAGGCGGATGAGATGAAGATGTGAAGAAGTAGACACGAGGAGATCGGCTACGATGATTGCGACCAGCCAAGTTGGTAGAGCATGTACAGAGAGGTTGAATTGGCCTTCAGCGCGGTGGGTATGATGTCTCGTCGGGAAAGTTACTTCTATGACGGCGGGAGGTTGTGAGAAGATGGATTGCTGGCTTCCCTCGGCTATTACGCCCCCAGGCTTGTGCTATTTGACTGCTCTGACCAATCAACGGACGCTTATTGTAAATTTGGGCCTCCGCAAAACTCAGTCACGTGCACCGAAGAAAGTCGCCATTCGGATGTACTCGGGTGCTATAGTAGCCGGAAAAGTATTGATCCGATCAAGAAGCCGGTCTAAGAAGCCGGTGAGAAGCCGGGCATAATCTAGTGACCGCGATCCCGCAAGGAAACTCTCCAGTAGAATTCGGTCTTTTGTTAGCTAGCAAGGGACGGGTACTAGAATTACTTAATCACGTTTAGAGATAAAATCGAGAAGAAGTCGATAAAAGATGGGTGTTGTGTTTCCTGTACTCCCGGCCTCGCCTCAGACGAGGAAAAAGAACCAGTCTGCACTGTCAATCAATGGCCTCTATCCCTATCTGGTCACCGTCCATCAAAAACCAAGATTCATCGAGATCAGACATATATTTCCAGCAGAGACCTCCATATAAAAAAAAGGAACCCATGAAGCAACAGTCCAGCCTTCTGTCTGTCCTGCCTCTTTTTAATAACTTTCCACCCAATAAGTTCAAAAAATCAACACCGAAATCATGAAGATCACTTTTTCATTCGCCAGCCCCAGGCATACACTTTCATTAATCGCAGACCATTCTCCCAGTGTGTCTCTTTTCCCTAGATCCAGTCGGGCGCTGGGCTTCGCCACTTCGAAGCCTACGCGCAAGCAAATGTCGAAAAAAAAGACGAAGCATTATGAGTAGCCAAATCGATCGAGTCGCTCAGAGTAAAGGAATAGTGATGATTGGAAAGTAAGACAATAGACAAAGGCTCGTATCTGGAGGCGTAACAAGCATCTGCAAAACCAAAAAAAAAAGATACATTTAACTAGCCAAGAGGTGTGACGGCGTGCCTTGCATACGAGGCATTTGACACCGTGGCATCTCTTTGGCTGGGTATAATCGTTCGTTATATCATCACCTATTGACCAAGTAGCCGTTCGACTCGGAAGCATAAAATTTTACTCTGTTTTATTTGTTGCTTCGACGGAAACAGAAGCCGCATCTTCGATTGCGGCTCCTGGCGACTGAGGATGCTGGAGCTCAGCGGCCTTGGGTGAGGCGGCCTTGGTTTCGTTTTCAACAAGAGGTTCTGATTGCGCAGCGGGAGTAGGCTCGGCGACAAGTAGCTGCTCCTCGACTGGAACCATCCGAGGCTCCTTGGAAGCCAAAGACGTAGCTGGAACTTCAGCTGACTTGGCCAGATTTACACCTGCAGCAGCTTCTGCGGCAGGCTCTTCCTTGATAGTATCGACGGGTTGGTGAGCTTGCTCATTAGCAGTATGAGCGGGGGACTCGGGGGCTGCGTTCGGGACAGGTATGGCAACGGCGGCGGCGGGATGCTCAGCGGCCGGGGCTTCCCCCTTCTTGGGCGGCGTCTCCGACTGGGGGGGTTCGCCTGCCGATTCGTCGCGCTTAATGTCAAGGCTCTTCCCGCGACCTAGGATAGCCGCGCTGATGCCGTGACGCTCACCCACTGCCGGCGGAGGTGACTTGTTACGCTTGTGGTCAGCATTTTCTTTGGCCTCGCGGTATTTATTCTTGATCCAGCCGATGGGACCCTTGGCGTCGCCATCTTTGCTGTCGTACGACTCGGCAAAGGCAGCTTCTGAACCGTCCGCCTGAAAACTCTTGCGCGCTTTGCTTGAGCTGGCGAAAGAGGTTGTGCTCATCTCCGCATTTTGATAGAGTCCTAAGTTCGGCTGAGGGAAGCCTTCACCGTTGCTATCATCCTTTTTCGTGCCTAGCGATAGCCACCTTTTCTTCCTGTCTCTTCCCGGACTCTGAAGAATCCCCGCTGCACGATCGTCTGCGGCGTGGTCGGGATCTGAGAGACCATTTGCGGAATCAACAGGCGATGCTGTCGATTCAGTAACAGCGTTGTCGGTTGGCTTCGGCTCGGTTGGCCAAAGTGTCGGAACGGTACTTATTGTGGGTTGCACTGGCTGGACAGCTGGCGATGAAGTGGCTTCAATCTTTTCGGTAGCGCTTGGCGTCGCGACTGATTCAGGCAAGGGTGGTACGTTGTCAAGAGGGTTAGACAGCTCGGTATTGGGCGACGCAACGTTGGAGTGAGGAAGAGAGTTGCTCGAGCTGTGAGCGCTCAGGTTCACTGCGCCGGGCGCTCTTTTTTTGCGCAGCTTATTGGGCTGTCGCTTGTCACCTCCTTCCGTAGACGTCCTTTGGAATAGGCTTGATACACTGCGTTCCTTGGTGTCCTTGACCGGCGGAGGAACATCGGGTGAGTTCTCCAGAAGGCGGTCTTGGCTATTTCCCGGCAAAGTCTTATTGGTAGAATCGCGCGTAGCGATAGGCGTAGAGGGTCCAGATGCCATGGGTGCCTCTGAAAGTCGCACTGGGGTCAGTGGCTGAACGGAGCCAGCAGAGTCTTTATCAACTTTGGCGAATTTTCTGCCGCTGACAGCAGGGGACTTCTTGGATGGGACGGTGTTGCTCCTACTAAGACCGCCCGAAGGAGAGGTGGCGGCGGCTGCTGGGGTAACGGGCGTGGCGGAATCTCCATTTTTGGAGTTCTTGGATGAAACAGAGCGATTTCGTCGAAGCTTTCCATCTCGCCGCACGCTTTCAGCGCCAGCGCTGGCGTTGGACGCAGTGCGATTCATTTGTGTGGGTGTTACTGTGCTGGGGGTAAGCGGTCCTTTGGGCGTACCAGACTGTACTTCTTTGACGGTATTTTCGTCAGCAGCGGTGCCTTGCATGCCGATTAAGAAGTGATCCTGGTTCTCGATGAGGAAGATGATGACGCATTGGTTGAGTCGATACTCCTCTGGAGCCATGGCATGCTGGGGGTGCGACAGCATACCAGGCTGGAAAATGGCAGCCAGATTTTGTGAGGTCATGCGATTTTCTTCCGACTTGGCAGCAAAGACTGCTAGCAAATCGAGAATGTAAAGAAGAAGCTGACGGTTAAGTGGAGGAAGCTCAGTAATGAGACGTTGATATGTGGCGATGGCAGCTTTTTCGTCGAAATCGGGAACGAACTGGGGACCTTCGGCGTCGCCGGCGACTTGCTTGGTTGCGCCGCGTAGTGGATCGCGGAACCTTTCGTACAAGTCTAAAGGAACAACAGGCTCGGGCAAGTCGTTGAGGTATCGACGGAGAACATTGGCTGCGTCATGCACTGTATAGCCATCCCAGACAAGACCCTTGCCGTATCGATTAGGAGAGTCGAAGATGCTCTTGAGCTCTTTTATGCGCTTTTCGGAGCCGCTGAGGCGGAAGATGCCCTCGACGCCAGTGGCTAGAGGCAACATATTAGCAAACTCAAGGGCGAGAGAGCGGGACATGGCGAAACGCACCCTTTTCTTTCAGGAAGACGCCACATTTGGCGACGACAATGGGGACATAGCCATAAATGTAACTCTGGCCATTCTCGTCGATGAGAGAGATGGCAACGTTGGCGTAGGTTATACTTTGTCGCAGCGGTACACCAAAGATGCCTGGGGCTCGGGTCTCTGCAAAGAAGTCAGCAACGGCGCGGCAATAATCAAAAGACGGTGGTTGTGACGGCGCGCGACGGCCCAAAGTAGCGGAGGAGAGTGCATTCTGTCCAGGGCTGTCAAGCGACACAGATGTGCGATGGTTGGCAAAACCGCTAGACAGCAAGGGACACCCTGGAGACAGGTAGACGCAACACCGAGGGCTTGGCTGCGTCGCAGGTGAGCGGAAAATGGAAAGCAGAGCGCCGACCATTGACGACAGCAGCTAGGTAGCTCATATTGCAATCCGTGGATAGGGGGAGCTTTAAGGGCGAGGAGCATCGGATATGTAAATTCGTACCATGCTGGTCTTGATTCTTGGAGGGGAGAATGAAGCCTTTCCACCACGATTTGAGATCGCGTTTGTTAGGGGGCGAGGAGGGCTGGAAAGACGGCGATGTCTGTGAGCCGGGCTGCTTGGCAGTTGGGGTAGCAGAGGCCATTGTATTATTATTTCGGAAAGGAGCGACGGAGAAGGAGGGAGTGGCTGAGAAGCTGTCACTCGATGCGGAAGGGACGCCAGAAGCGTCGCGGTGGATCAGCGCTCCTCAACGGGATGAGGCCGACTCTGGCACGGCGTGAGCGGATGCGACGGCGAGTGACACTGCGGAAAAATAGTGTAATTGTAGCAAGGTGCTGGAGGTTAGAATAAAAGAGTGGCAAAATGCGCTCGTTGTCGAGTCTCGGTCGAGTCGTTGCAGGGGCTGATGAGTAGAACGGGTTTGCCTTGGCTGTCCAACGTTGGTGGGCGGCGGCCGTGTAGGGAGAATCGAGAAGCGAGAAGCGAGAATCGAGAATCGAAAAGCGAGCAGTACGTCAAAGAATATGTCGGGCGAGAGAAAGGAGGGCTTTAAGGCGACGAGAGCGCAATGTGTGGAAGAGCGACGTATGCGTGGGTGAGGGAATCGCGGGCGCTTGGGGGGTTGGCCGTGGCGAGGAATGATGAGGATATGCAGGTTGGAGGGCAAGGCAGGAGGCAGTGCTCTACAGCGAAGGATGCGAGGAACATGTAACAAAGGGAAAGAGGTGAGCGCTATGAATTTAGGAAGATTGGTAGGGCCGTAGGTACCTCTTGCTAGTGGTAGGTACCTTAGACAAGCTTGGCGGCCAACTTGTACGGATATAGTTAGCTACCCAACTTTCTATACATGCACATGAACCTACCCGTCCGTGGTGGTTGCTTTCTTTTCTTCTCCCTTTTTTTTCTTCTTTTTCAAAATGTCTTTTCTAAGCAGGCGGACCGAGTGATTTTGCCAAACAAGATTGCAGGATGGAACGAAGAATGTGTAAAAACAGTAGACGGCACAGTGGCAGTCACCAGTGACAGCAGAAAAACACACTAACACCTAGGTACCTACCTACCTAGGCAACTAGGTAGGTCAGCACCTCAGGTATTGCGTCCTGGAACGGGCGAGCGCTGGTTCAAGCGCTAAATAAAACCCACCTCGAAATAAGCTAAATGAAGGAAATAAAACAAAACCACCTTTTGCGACAAGCAATTCCAGGCCCCAGGTACATGCGAATAACCCCGACAGCGGATGTGCTACCTGTAGGTACTTGGCCACAACACCTTAATCTGTGGCGCGGCCTTTGTCGCTGTCATGATGGGTGAGGCTGGTGCCAGTTGCCTGGGTACCTAAGGTACCTAGGTAATCTTGACCTCCCTACACCCTTTCAAAGTAAGAGCCACAGGCAACTATCGCTACTCTGTACCAATACGGAGTATTTACTTGAACCTGTTCATCATCAATCTGCCAACTTTCTTAGGTATCGGATAATTCTGATCAACCAGTGCGTACGTCCATGCCCTGCCGTCATGCTCGGCCAGGCCCAACACGGCTTGACAAAGTACCGATCACGTACCCGCCGCCTCCAGCCTACCTTTCCCAGAGGCTGCAGGTCGTCAGAACACTACACTCCAGCCTAGCCCGACTTTAAAATTAGTACAACCGCCGGCCTTCAGCCTTTGTCGCGCGCCTTATTTCATTATTACGAATAACCATGTCGAAACGGCATCTGCTCATCCCCCAGTCAAGTTGTTTGCGGTACAGTGTTGGTGCATGACAGCTTGTGCGAGACGGACGGGCCCAGGGATCTATCCGCCCCTTGCCATCTCTCTCACAGCCACAAATGATCAAGTATTACGGATACAAGGGGCTCTGATGCGTTCACCCAAAAACACGAGGGGAATTCAGTATCAAGTCTAGCCCTGTGCCGCACCATTTCCTGGCCAGAAGGCTTCTGCCCCGGCGCAGCCAAGGTTTCAGCGCAAGCCAGTGTGGCTTGTATTTTTTGGGCGGCACGCGCCGTGGCCAAAGTGTCTCGACTTTGACAACCCTCTTCTTGTTAGTGTCATCGGTTCATGCTGTGCTTCTTGCCCTAAGTGGTGGAGGATGCCCATCAGAGTCGCCGCTCGCTTTCCGCACGGTGCCAAGGAGTAGACTCCAACTGGCAACACCAACGTCACCACTCACCAGCGACTGAAACAGGGTTGCGATTGTTTCTGGACCTCGGGCTTCAGGCCTTCTAGCCGCCAACGAAAGCCTTGGCATCCAGACGGGTTTCAGTGGGTTGGCCCAGCGCCGCCCACCTTGGTATTTACAAGCTATGCACGCATTGGCATGGCAGTGCGGGCGTGGGACTGCCGGCATTATGTATCTTGTACCGATAACTAAGACAGGTCATCTTACTACCGATGTCACAATGTTATTATTAGCCTTGTCCAGCCTTGTGGTTACGCCACATGATATTTATCCGATCAACACAAAAGCGACTTGCAGAATAACCCCAAAGCCTTGGTGATGACTGATGGCAGAACCGAGAATCTGAATAGAGGTGAGGCCTGGTATTTTCATGACCCTGCCCTTATTTATCGCAACTATGTCAGGCAAGACGGCAACCTCCATTCAAGCTTTGTTCTAGCATGCATTACGCTAGGATCCGCGGCAATCTGGTCAATGACAAGAAACAAATACTGGGGCAGCCCTGTGTCTAAAAATAATTCAATACGACGATAAAAAACCCCGAGTCGGAAATCTAGACCACCTTCATACTACCGAGCCAAGAGGGCAACGGCATGTTCCAACGATAAGAAGCCAACGGCAAGAGTCCAACACCAAGATAGGTGATACTTACTCCGTATACGGATACAAGATACCTATCAACGGCGATACTCCTCTTCGTCTCCAGTTTATTTCCTTGGTTCCATTCAGGCATCGGAATGCCAACTACCTATTCGGGCCATTCTAGATAGCACTGCCGCCATCGCTCCCTTCTGCCGCATCCGGATCAGCATTGCGGCGACTTGTTCCTCTTGTTTTCCCCAAGCAATAACTAGACTTGGTGCACCCAAAAAGACGACTAATAGATTTTTGCATCGATGATGCGGGAGTCTCCCCGCGTGGCAGCCAACGATCCATTTCATGCACAGCCATCGCCCACACATTCAACAACAGGGAGCCAATCAATTAGTCAAACTGCTCGTAGGCCGGTCCAACGTTGATCTGTCCTCCATTTTCTCCCACCCCATATGTGTTGTCGATTGGTGAAGTCCTGTATTGTAGTGTGGAAATGATCTTCTTTTTTTTTTTTTTTTTTTTTTT